>NC_056745.1:1530188073-1530260573 GCF_019279795.1 Protopterus annectens | reverse complement strand
TCTTTATTACAAATACTGTCATGCGCATTTCAATACCCAAGGCTTATACATTATCTAGTTAAATATTCTCTACATGGCAACAACAGAAAGGCTTTCAATGTTGGCAATTATTTAACAGTATGCTTATTAAAGCTTACTTGCATCTTACAATCTCAGCCAAGCTTACCTGATGGTCATTAAAGTATTGCTACTTAAACACGAAGCAACAGGCACTTTGAGTAATAAGCATAAATCAACAGTACAAAAAATATGACAGAAACCAGACCATTCTGCAAAAATCAAGGACAGATGAAAAGCCACTCTAGTACTTGTCTACCTTGGATGGGGGATACTCTGCAGATTTACACTGCATAACTACTCCTTGCCTTGCTTTGACACATCCAGAGTCACTACATGGGGGAGTGGGGTGCAACAAGTATGTCACAATTTGAAATGTCTCTGGCTGACTGTGATGGCCCTGACACATTTGTCATACCTCTCAACCTCAGAGCAAGAAATCTGGACAAAGCCATACAAAGAAGTGGGACAAAGGCCCAAAAATAAGGACAATTTTTAAAATATTGCTCTTATAAACTTAGAAAGATAATAGAATAGGTCTTGCATTAGTATGAATTTTCTGAATGGTATGAAATCTGAAACTCAAATGTCTGTCATTATTTTCTAACTTCAGTCTTTAATGATTTGTCACTAATTTGCCAAAAAAAACCCCACAATTTTATGAAAAATGAACCAAAAATGTGATGTAAAAATATAAAATAGCCACACAATACAGCTGGGAACCTGTCAAAGAAGGGACACTTTAATATTAGTACGGCTAATTTGAGCAGCTGACAAAATAAAAGAATCTACATGCATTTCTGAAATAAAAGTAATATATAACTCTGATTATTACAGTTATTTCTTAATTGTAAACCACCCATGTTTTCTTCCAAAATTGCTATTTTGCTGAGGGATTATTAGGGGGAAGAGCAACATTTTGAGCCAAAATCAGGGACAGTTGAGAGATTTGGCTATGCCTAATTCTATAAAGCAATTTATTTGCATGTACCTCTCAACCTGTTAATGCAATAAATCTGGACAAGGCCAAATATATTGGGGGAACATATAAACAGTACTAAAAATTGCTCTTGCGTAAACTGAGACAGTTGATAGAACAACAGGTCTTACTTTAGCATGCATTTTTCTGAAGGTTGTGAAGTCTGAAACTCGGTGTGTCATTATTTAGTGACTTAATTCCTAAATGATTTGCCAGAAAACCACAAATTGTATGAGGAACAAACCAAAAATAAGAAGCAAAAATCTATTCATTCTTTGAAAATCTGGACAGTTGGGAGGTATAGTTCAGCTGGGGCTGTCTTTAAGTTTGCCGCCCTTCCCCCTCACAAAATCATGGTCGAATGGAGCCTCCCCCTGCAGCCATTCCAATGATCCATTACTTGGCTATTTCACTCCATTTACCATAAACACTAATGTGCATACTGATTTATTCTATGATGATTTGGACTTCATTTGAAAGATTTATTTTGCATTTTACAGCACAAACACTAAGACATCTGCTAAACAAACTTAGCATTAAAACTTCTCTGCCCTTGAAACTCACATTCATTGAAACAGCATTGAAACCCACATTCAAAGAAAATACATTTTACCAGTGGCAGATAAAGATTCATTCTGGGCCGTTTTCAAATCATAGGCCCCTTGCATATGAAACATACATGTGCTCTTTGATACACCTTCCTATTGTTTTGAACATTTTTCCAGTAAACAATGAAACAAAACACATGCACCAATAATGACAAAACTGCCCAATTCAGAACATCTTTCCAGTAAACAATGAAACAAAATGCATGTACCCATAATGGCAAAACTGCCCATTTCAGAACATTTCCATTATAAAAGTCTGCTCAAACTTCTACAGTCCACCATTATCAGTAAATATGCACAATTCTACAGTCCACCATTATCAGTAAATATGCACAATCTCTGAAGAAGTAAAAAAGTCATCTAAATAATTCCACATTAAATAAATCTGTAACTAATGAACAGGTTGCTGCCAGCAAACACCTTTATATTTCATGGTTTCATCGAAAAGTAAAATGTCTGATGCCCCTGAGGAATAAATTGCCTATATTACATTAAAAATGATAAGCTAGTAATATTGCAATAGGAAATGGATGGCAAACTGATAACAGGCTCATAGTTAGTATCTTAACTTTTTCATTACAGCAGTAATCACCCCTTGTGGGAGTAGAACCAACAACCTTCTGCATCAAAAGCAAGTACACAACCTGTTGTGCTATTAACAACACAAGCTGACTTAGCATAAGTAGCACTAAACTTCTCTTCCCCTGCAGCTCTCAGCTCCTTGTAAAATTTACTCAATACTCAACTGCATCTCAACTTCACAGCACAAGAAATCTGGAAAAAGCCAAATTTATTGGGGGGGGGGGTCAAAAGACCAAAAACCAGGGACACATTAAACATTGCTTGTATAATCTTGGAAAGTTGCTAGAATAAAATGCTGTGTTACCACCATACATTTGACTGCCAAGGTCCCTATGCAAAAGAGTCAGAGCAACATACCACTGTGCCAAATCAGCTGCTTTGTGAAAAAAAATGTTGTGTTACCACCATACATTTTACTACCAATGTCCCTGTGCAAAACAGTCAGAGCAACATACCACTATGCCAAATCACCTGCTTTGTGAAAGAAAAATGCTGTGTTACCACCATACATTGTACTGCAAAGGTACCTGTGCAAAACAGTCAGAGCAACATACCACTATGCCAAATCACCTGCTTTGTGAAAGAAAAATGCTGTGTTACCACCATACATTGTACTGCAAAGGTACCTGTGCAAAACAGTCAGAGCAACATATCACTATGCCAAATCAGCTGCTTTGTGAAAGAGAGGAAGACTGAAACTTAAATGGCTATCATTTAATGAATTCAGTTCTCACCATAGCTGTCAACCTCTTAGCACAAAACACCTGGACAAACCCAGTAATGAGGGAATACAGCCCTCAAACATATTCAGTGAATTCAGTTCTTGCCATAGCTGTCAACCTTAGCTCAAAAAACTTGGACAAAGCCACTAATGGGGTAATACAGTCCCAAAAATAAGGACAAATTTGAAATATTCATCTTATAAACTTTGAAAATTGCTAGAATAAAAGGTTGAGTTACTATGTATTTTCTGAAGAATATGATGTCTGAAATTCAAATGCCTGTCAATTTTACTTCTGATGGAACAAAAACAATTTTCAGCAGAGGCCCAGGGAGAAATACTGCAGACACATGTCTTTGTAAAATGGCAGGACACCAGAACAAATCTACGATGAGATGCAGACTCCAAATAGAAGGCACCCCAGCCAAGAATCAAACCAGAAAACCTATAGCTGTGAGGTAATAATGCTACAACTGCACCATCAAATATGTAAGAAAATAACCATTCAGAAACCTGAAGTCTGAAATTCAAATGCCTGTCAATTTTATTTAACATTTGTTAATCAGTACAGTCTGACTTGAAACAAAAAAAAACAATTTTCAGCAGAGGCCCAGGAAGAAATAATACAGACATGTCTTTGTAACATGGGAGGACACAAAAACAAACCCACACAAACACAGGGAGAAGATGCAGACCCCCACAGAGAAGGCACCCCAGCCAAGAATAAAACCTGAGAACCTACAGCTGTGAGGCAACAATGCTACCACTGCACCATCAAATATCAAACATTACAGCATTTAGAAACCACAGATATTATGAGGAACAGATCAGATCAAATATGAGGCAAAAATCTGCAATTTGTTTGTACAAATGGTGGAGGGTAGGGAATTCAGGTCTTTAACACCTGCATACAAGGTACAGGGTTCAAGCCTGAGTATTTCTACCCACCACCATTTGTTCTCTCTAGCCACCAGTATATAGTAACTGGAGCACACACACACCCTTTGTTCTGCAGTTTAAACACCAGTGATATGAAGCCACAAGCCCACAGTACAAACACCTACCTGAAACCTTTGTCCAGCAGTAATCCACGAAGCCTGTGCACTGACAGTCCCGCGAGAGCAGCTCAGTCCTCCTCATTGGTTCTGACTGCGGCTGAAGCAGTCCAGAGCTCCTCTGTTCTGTGCGGTTGTTACCGCACAGATTCTTGGTATCTCACAGCAATGATTGCTGGGTACCTCTTTCTCCATATCCAGACTGCTGATAAAGGCAGTCTGAGTTGTCCGAGCATGCGCAGATGATCGGGACTCGTGATTTTTTTTATTTGTTTTACAGATTGTTTTTTGTTTTTTTCTAGGTGGGAGGGCTGCAGTCTGGCAATCCGATAGGACGAGCCGCCCCTGAACAAATGTATAATAGGGACACGAGGAATCTAATTGTGAAAGTTCTAGGGATGGGTCGCAACATTCCACTACGTGCTTGTGTGTTTACTACTATGATTTTATTTCACTGTTTGTGGACACTCTTGTATGCTTAGCATACATTTTGGTATCGACGGACACTGAATTACTGACTTACTATTAGAGGTGGGCTCTAATAGTAAGCATAGTAGGTTGTGCAACTGTCGGGGCATGTTTACAACTCCGTAGAGCACTTGTACACGTCCCCTGCACTCACACACGTTTCCTGAGGTATATGTATATGTGTGTGTGTGTGTGTGTGTGTGTGTGTGTGTGTGTGTGTGTGTGTGTGTGTGTGTGTGTGTATATATATATATATATATATATATATATATATATATATATATGTATATATATATATATATATATATATATATGTATATATATATATATATATATATATATATATATATATATGTATATATCTATATACACACATGTATATATATATATATATATATATATATATATATATATATATATGCATATATATATATATATATATATATATATATATATATATATATATATATATATATATATATACATTTTTTACACGTTAATAGTGACATCAATGAATAAGCATCATAAATTAGGAAGTATGGGTCTACTTGCCAAGTATGTAAACTGAGTTAAAATATAATTAGTAGCATGACTTGTTTTAACCCCTCCAATATTTTTTTTCTTTTCATTTTTTTTGATAAACAATACAAATAATGCAGCTGTGTCATTGATGTTTTTGGGAGCTGATTTCTTTGAAAATGGCTCAGGCAAATTTATATATATATATATATATATATATATATATATATATATATATATATATGTATATAGGTTACCTGTCAAATCTTCGAATGCTCAAAATTTCAAACGTTACATGGTCGAGACCAAACGTTTGAAATTTTGAGGTTGTTCAAAGATAGACTTTCAACGGTGCCGTACAGTGCAGATTGGGAGAATTTCCCTTTCCTTCACTGAAGTGCAGTCTTGGAGTTGGTATATTTAATTGTGGGGGTGGGGGTGCAGGGGGGGCTTGTCCCCCTAACTACGCTGTTAAAGTGTGTTTTTCTGTTTTTACTTTTTTTTTATTTGATGTTCGAACATCCAAATGTCGAACATTTGGTCTCGACCATGTAATGTTCAACATTTTGGATGTTCGAACATTTAACATAGACGTATAGATATATATATATATATATATATATATATATATATATATATATATATATATATATATATATATATATATATATATATATATATATATATATATATATATATATATATATAGATATAGATATCTATAGGTTACCTGTCAAATCTTCGAATGCTCAAAATTTCAAACGTTACATGGTCGAGACCAAACGTTTGAAATTTTGAGGTTGTTCGAAGATAGACTTTCAACAGTGCTGTACAGTGCAGATAGGGAGAATTTCCCTTTCCTTCACTGAAGTGCAGTCTTGGAGTTGGTATATTTAATTGGGGGGTGGGGGTGCAGGGGGGCTTGTCCCCCTAACTACGCTGTTAAAGTGTGTTTTTCTGTTTTTACTTTTTTTTTATTGTTCGAACATCCAAATGTCGAACATTTGGTCTCGACCATGTAATGTTCAACATTTTGGATGTTCGAACATTTAACATAGACGTATATATATATATATATATATATATATATATATATATATATGGATCTAGGACTTTTGATCGAAAGATCAAAAGTCTGAATCCATTATCACTGAACACACTTTAGCGAAAGTGCTTTTCACCGAAAAAGCGCTTTCACTAAAGTGTGTTAAAATAAAAAAAAACAGTAAATTAACATTTATGCAGGAGGGCAAGCCCCCCTGCACCCTCCATGTGGGGGGCTGTGCCCCCCACACCTCCCCTACTTTATTATTCTCACTCTGAGATTGCACTACCATGGGGAAAAGGGAAATATTCCCTTAACCGCACCGTAGTATGATCTCCGCAACAGTCACTCCCCCACAACTTCCTCTACCTCCTGGCATACTTCTGCAAAAGTGCTTCTTCAGTGAAAATTCCTTTCACATAAATATGCTCGGCCATTTCAGATTCGATGAAATGGCCGTTTGCGCATTAGTCCCAGACCCATATATATATATATATATATATATATATATATATATATATATGTTCAGTTATGCTTTGTGACAACTGCTGTGCTCTGTGTGGATTGTCGGCTGGTTCACAGAGAGGACCCAAGAAGTCAAGATAGGTGAGACCATCTCCACCAGGTGACCGGTCACCAGCGGAGTGCCCTGGTGCTAGATCCTTTTTGGCATCTACTTCTTGGAGTCAAGGTTAATGTTCAAGGCCACTAGCTCACCAAGTCTGCAGATGACATTAAATTGGGAGTTATTATAGATTCTTCCTAAGACACCAACATTTTGCAAGTGGGTTTAACACAGTCAAATGCTTGTGCCAAAACCATGACCTAGGGGATTAGGTTTGGCATAATGGTTAAGGTGCTTGCCTTACAAACACAAGGTGCAGGGTTTGATTCCCAAATGGGTTAATTGGCTAGGCTTAAAATGGCCTCACAAAGGCAGTTAGCGTAGTAGTAACCTATGAACCTAAACTTGAATGACAAAAAAAAATATTATAATGCCCGTTGGGAAAATGTCAACCCACATTATTTACCCCAGCAATAAAATACCCCTAAGAGTTGATCCAGTAGTAATAAATCTGGTAACATGTAAACAGCAATCTGGCCTTTGACAAACACATAGCTAAGATAACAAGAAAATCATTCTGTGTCACAGACTTATAGGTAAGAGTATGGTATCCAGACCAAGAAGATATCACTCTACTCAGCCTGTATCAGACCCCTGATTGAGGACAATGCCCTCTTTGTCATAGATCTCATCAAACATTTGCAATAGTTGGAGCCTGATTGAGGACAATGCCCTCTTTGTCATGGATCTCATCAAACATTTGCAATAGTTGGAGCCTGATTGAGGACAATGCCCTCTTTGTCATGGATCTAATCAAACATTTGCAATAGTTGGAGCCTGATTGAGTACAATGCCCTCTTTGTCATGGATCTAACCAAACATTTGCAATAGCTGGAGCACCTACAAAGGTTTATCACCAGGAGAATTGAGGGCATGAATCCCCTGTCATCTACTGATCAGCTAATGGCTCTGTCTCTGTAGTCCTATGGGCTGCTGAGATGGGATCTTTTCTTGGAATAGAGCATATCTTCAGACACAGCTCTGATGGATCTATTTTACATATGCAAAACAAAAAGCACCAGAAATACATGACTCAGGTAATCTGAACTTTGCTTGTGACATAACCAGATCTCATCAACCTGCAAGAAGGAAACTGAAATGCCTTACTTGAAAAATAAAAGTTAAGATGGCAGACTAGACTAGATGCTTATAGACTCCTTGTCTCAACAAAAACTGTTCACTGAACAGCATATTGTTTTTAACCAGACTCAACCTCAAAAAGTACTACTGAAGTTGTTTGAATGTCACATTTAACAAGTGAGTTTTGTGTAGCCCCATTGTCTTCGGAAGATGGACCCTCCCTGAATTATACAACTGCTACTTCTGGCACTGTATTCACTATACACTCTGTACAAGTGTGCTATAAGCTACTTTGACTCATGTTTTTCAAAATACAGTGATTTAACACTTACAAGTCATGAAAGCCCCTTAAACTTGGACCAGATTTTCAATTGCATAAGTGTTATGATGAGTGCCTTAGCTGGTCAGTGCTTTTTGACTTTGAGTAAGCCCTATACAAGCATTCTGTATGGAGTTTTGAACATTGCAATAAAATTTTGTACTTTGTAGATGGATCTGATGAAGTATTTTTATAAGTGCTTGCATTAATTACAGATCTCTCTCTCTCTCTCTCTCTATATATATATATATATATATATATAAACACACACACACATATATATGTGTGTGTGTGTGTGTGTGTGTGTGTGTGTGTGTGTGTGTATATATTTATATATATATATATATATATATATATATATATATATATATATATAAATGGGTCTACTTCAGAAGGCTGACAAACCAAAAGACTGAATCCCAAAATACTGAAAACATTTTTAATGCAGGGTGGAAGCCCCCCTGCACCCCTCATACACCCCTGCTAATTATATATACCAACTCCAAGATTGCACAACAGTGAATAATGGACAAATTCCATCCTTCAATATTTTGAGTTTTCAGTATTTTGGGATTCAGTCTTTTAGTTTTTCAGACTTCTGAAGTAGACCATACATACATATTGGTTTTAGCTCTTTCATGATATCTTTTATCATGTAGAAACACCCCTAGGCATGTATACGGTTCCATATTTTTATTTATTATATTTATTTTACATTTATTTATTTTGAAAGTCCGAGTGGGATAAGACCCATTTTCAGAGGAGGCCCGAGGAGAACAGCTCCACATATAGAGATTATACAGAATTTATACAAGAAATTATACAAAAAATATACAAGGCATACAGTACACCAGAAATTACATTCTATGCTATTATAGCCGACATTTGTATTATACAATCATCTGATATAATTCCTTATTGCAGTTTCTCAAAGTAAGCTGAGGAAGGGTTTGTAGGGGGGAAATTGGATAGAAAAAGATGAGGTTACAGATTATCTAGACATGAGAGAGAGCACAGATTATGAGGTGTCAGGGAAGAAGAAAAAGTGTGACCAGAAGCTATCAAAACTAGTTAGCCTGGAGTAGTACAGGAACAAAGTCAGGTGTCAATAAGATCATTTTTAAGAATCTTTTTGAAATGGTTTGTATTTGTGTTGGTTCTGATGCTGTGAGTTAGTGAATTCCACTTTGTTGCTACATGATGAGAACATAGGCAGTCCCCTGCTGTATTTGTGGAATTGCACACTTGTAGTAGAGATTTATTTGTTGACTGAAGTCTTCAATTTGTGATATGAGGCGGGAGAATATTTAGAAGGGCAGGTGGAAATGTTTAACCAATCATGGTTTGTTAAATTTTAACCAGTTACGCTATGTTTATAGTCAGTAATGTTATGTTCATCTTTGCCAGTTGGAACCCACATTCCTAGTCTCGGCTCTTTCACCTTCAGTTGCCTAAACATATAAGTCACATTTGTTATAGTTTGTAATCACAGTAAGCATTCATCGAGCTGATAAATAAAGGATATGCTTAACAAAAACTTATAGAATCCTGAGCTTTATTTTTTGATGACTGAAAAAAGTGAAGTGGTATACAGCAGTGATGGAAAAATTATCTATCAGGTAGCACAGAACAGAAGTCAATAGCTCCAGAACAGCCAAGAGGAATGTTTTCTTAGCAAAAGCCATCAGGGCTATTCATGCTTTTTAGTGTTTTTTCTTAGTTAATGACATGGCTAAATTAAAGCATTTTAACAGTGCACATTTCTATGTCTTCAATAAATAGCATGCAGACATCTTTTAATGCTCCAATTTAAACTATATGCTCCAGAAAAAGATTATTGTATCTTTACCATTTAATATCTGTTATATTCTGCTTTGCTTAAAATTTATGAGAACTATAAGTTTTCACTAGTTTATGGTCAGTTAGGAGGCCGGAGCTTTATATTATTGAAGCCATGCGATGATTTCATAAATACACAGGCCTCATTCTCATTTACATTATTTTTAGAAAATGAGTCATGTAACTTTCTTAGTACTTAGTTTATTGTTTGACATTAGCTTATCACCCTTAAGTCATTTTTCAGTGCCATCATAGCACCCTTATGGGACACAACATATGGAAAAAATGGATCATTGTGATCAAAGTAGTGAAATGTTCACCCTTCTTTCATGGCAATGACCTTGAAATAAATCATTCTGTTTTCTCTTCTGGTCTGGTCCTATGCTACATAACATGCAACCAGCTGAAAAAAATCCAGAAATTGCTCTATAAAAGCTTATTGGAAGTGGAAAAGTAAAGTGTGAGAATATAAATGAAAATAGTTTGCTCTGCACACACGTGTCCCTCAGAACTTTATAGCATAGCTACAGGACATCTCCGTGCAATGAGTGCTAATGAGAACCTCAACTGCTTCCTCTGTAGCATAAAATCAATTGGCCGTAACTTACAGCTCTTTCCCCTATGACTAGCCTTGATTGTACTCAGTGCTTTCAGAAGCTCAAACACAATTACAACACTTTCTACATGCACAATGAAATATGCAGTACAGTGATTAAAATAAAGTTAGCTGTCAATCCAATGGTTAAAAAGGGCCACATCATAAACCAGTTTCGAGAAGACAAAAGCCACATGAATAGAGAAACATACATCTCTTTTCTTCTGCCATTCAATTTAACTGTATTACATCAAACATCGAAGGCTCGCAGCATGACCTCTCTGATCCTATTGCTGGCAGCTTTCAGAAACATCAAAAAAGGAGGCTGCCAAAGCAAGGCAAATGGTAGCAAAGAATGCATAAATATTCTTGTATTTGCTAAAGGGGTGCAGTGCATTTATATGATGTTTTAACTGAAATCATGTATTACAGATCAAAAAATAACAGAAAAAATATTGTAATGCTTAGAAGAGAATCCATCAAATTTTCTGAACATTTTTCACGTTTATGGAAAACAATCATTGCTTCATATATCTGAGAAAAGTTGTTGCTGTATTTCCTGACTGCATACTTCTCCAAAACACACAATCCTGGCACATTTCACTACCATATATTAGCCTCAGTGCATTATAATTAGGGGATTTGCAATTTTATTTCATATATAGAACAAGAAGGGGGAGTTAGTATTTGGCAATGCATTTATCAATGAGATTAGTTTGTCATTAATACTAACTAAATGCCAAATATAGATGGCCCTACTACTGAACTAATAAAACTTGTAATTGTTTCGAACAATTGTTTTCCTATGAATTCTTTGGCAGCTAAAACTACCAGATGTGTATGGCTTATTGAGTAAAATGTCAGTGTAGTTTCTGCTTTTTTCCCTTATAACATGGCATGAAACAAGGAAGAAATCATGACAGGATGAGGCTGCACTTTTTCAGATAGCAGTTTTATTTAAAAAAATCTTTATTTAGGTGCTTGTTTATGAACTTTACATGATGAACTTGCCTCCATTGTTTTATTAACAAACCAGTCCAGGTTCATTCCTTACTAAGACCATGCAAAAGCAAGTTAAAAGTCATATCAAGGATTTTCTTAACCCATCTTCAAACAAATATTTGTTTGAAGAAGGGTTAACCAAAAATATAGCTCTTTTCTTATCAGATCACCACAAACATTTTTTGTCTTCTGAGATAAAATCATTTCAGTTTTAATTGCATTAATTAGGATGTCACCCTAAAATATAATACAAGGTGGGGGTTGTATGCATGCAAAATTGTATTTATATTGTCTATACTGGTAATTTCAGCTGACAACGTTTGCCTGTGGATTCATTAACTACCTGGCCACATCGCTGCCAACCCAACCTTCTTTACCTTCACTGTGTAACAGACAGCATTGCTAATCAGATATGCATGTGGCCAATCCAGTGTGTATAATGTGGCACTTCTTGCCACGGTGTCAGCACAGACCTGCAGGTAGATCATGGTAAGCCATCCCACAGCCACATATAAATACAAGAAATATATAATGCCTGTTCATGAGAAACCCAAATAGTCAATGTGAGTGTACATGCACACCTGATTAATGTTCATGCAATCAGCAGCCTTAAATACACACATAAAGATATGTGCAATGGAAAGGCAAGTAATATAGATTTTGAGGCGGGAGTTGAGGTCACTAACAGAGAAGGGTGAACATAAAAGTGCAAAGTGTGTTGAGTAACAAAGCATTAGATGAAAAGGCTGACCACAGAATATCTACATTTAATAAAATGAAGAATACATGGGAGACATTGGATATAAATAATACAGTAATTTGATTTAACTACCTGCACTATACCTAACAAAAATTACATTTTAGCTATGGGCCCATACAAAACAGTGAATGTCATTAAATTGAAATATGTGCTGTACCAACATGGTGAGGGCAGCAATTCAGTCCACATGCCAATATATCCATATTGTACTGTCAAGGTGAGACACTGAGGAGGTCAGCATGAAAAAGGTCATAAAAACACATACTTCTGAGATGTATCACTTGTGGAGGCAGATTACAAAAAAAAAAAAAAAAAAAAAAAAAAAAAAACTGTAATTATCTAGAGAACTTAACCCAAAATTCCCAAAATTTCATAGAACCACATTAGCAACGGAAGCCACTAAAGTAGTCATAGTGTGTCATAGAGCATATTAAATATCCATGCATAAGTACATCAATCAAAGAAGTCAAAATAGTCATTCATAACTGATATCCATCAACTGCCCATCTCAGCAGTGGCAGAATAATCCAGAAAGATAATTATGTTAGGAAATGCCAACCTTCCCTACATAATGCACACACTGATTACAAGATAATTTACATTCAGAGAGATGTAACATGTGACAGCACTGAAAAGGAAACACTCAGGAATGAAACTGAACCCCTACCTATGTCAATAACATGCTGTCGACCACTGTATTATCAAGGCATGCCACAGAAGCAGTGGTAGGAAAGGTGAGTGGAAAGCACATTTCACGGGAATGGAACACTTGATAATAGAACAAACAAAATTCATATATCAGGGTCTGAACCCATGACTGTCTCTAAATATACATTCACCAGAATAGTGTATTTGCAAAGCATAGGAGCACTCATCATGAGAGTGGGGAGCTTTGAGCAGTCTATCTGTCCCTGGAGGAGTGGTCTCAGCCCAGAAACCAGTTGTCTATTGGCCATTTTGGGCTAATTCCTAGCTCTTTCAAGTCCCCTGCTTTAAAACCCGCTTGGTGTGGTTTTTGCACGTGTTCTGACTCAGCAAAGCTCCTTGTGGTCCTGCAGAGTGGTGTTAGCAGCAGAGAGATGAAAAAAGAGTGACTTTACCAGATAAAGTATATTTTTCTTTGACTTTTGATTTGCGACTGCTTACCTTGCCGAAAAGCGAGTTATAACTGCTCTACTACCTATCTAAAAGCTTGTTATTTGCATAATTTACTTACCTGCACTTCTAAAGTTGTTTTTGTGTTTAATTTAACTGTTTAGGCTTCACACTCAAGTGTGCTAGCCTGTGCTAAGCAATTAATGTGTTTTACTGTTATTTTCCTGTCTCTGATTTAAAAAAAAAGAAAAAAAACAAAAATAATATCCTTGTTTCCCGCCTTTTCTGAGCTAGAATAGTCCTGAATTCAGGTTTTGATGAATTCTGGGCTTTTGTACAGGTTCCTGTGTTGCCCAAATCCTTACTTGGATAGGAGGAAGCTTCTCTGTTCACTAATGAGAGTGGGGAGCTTTGAGCAGCCTATCTGTCCCTGGAGGAGTGGTCTCAGCCCAGAAACCAGTTGTCTATTGGACATTTTGGGCTAATTCCTAGCTCTTTCAAGTCCCCTGCTTTAAAACCCACTTGGCGTGGTTTTGCACGATCTTGCACATTGCGCAACATCATGCAACATAGCGCAGCACCAGTTAAATAGATTTAAACCATTCCAGGCTTCACAAAGTCTGCTCTTTAAATTTTCCCTTAGTACTAGTCCACCTTGCTAAAAAAAGCCCTAAATCTTCTTTTTACAGACCAGCACTTGCTAAATATCTCAGTAAGCACTAGCTAAGTTTAGACCTACACCCCCTCTATTAATAAACAGTAGTACAAGGCTCCATATTCGCCCAATCCAGGATGATCAATAATCTACTCTATAAATCATCCAGGCATGTCCAAACAGCAGTTTCAGGTATACTTTCCAGTCCAGTTGGTGAATCTGGGAATCCTGAGGCAATGTTACAATTGCCTTATGTACACAGACAACCCTCTCCTCCTTCCATCAAACACAAACATTTGTGAGAGATGCAACTATACAGCCAAACTGGAGGCAGGGCTTTCTCAACCCAAGACTGGCACAGCCAGTCAGGAGGTGAAGGATGACACCTACACCATAAAACCAGATACACATAGACAAATCGCACCAGCAAACAAGACACACAAACTCACTAAACATACATGGGGGCTCTAAATAAAAATCTGCCAAGACAACAGAGACATCCAAGCAACCACTACCACAAAACAACAGTCACGTAACACATACTTCACAAAGTCAGCATGCCACACAACCACAGCCCCCAAGGCTAAAAAACACACCTAATACACTAGTAATTGGTGACTCTATTGTCAGGCACACTGACGTACCATTCACCAGACTGAACAAGGAGAAGGTCACGGTAAGCTGCCTGTCGGGGGCCAGGATCCGCCACATAACACAAGCACTCAGGTCACTCAACAGCAGGTACAAATATGACTCAGTCATTGTCCATGTTGGTGTGAATGACCTGAGACATACCTCCCTAGAATGCATGAAAAGAGACAATGAGGAGCTCTCTGATCATGTAGCCCAGGCCGGAATGACCCTGACCCTGAGTAGCATCTTACCCTCACCAAGAATGATTCCACAATATAAGGACAAAAACAATTGGCTAGATTATTGGTGTCATTCAAAGGGGATCCAGTGTCTGTCAACCTGGGATGACATGCTCGACAAGCCACGCTGCTTCGCCAGAGACGGCTTGCACCTGTCACCCTTGGGCTTTCGTATACTGGCAAAGGCTCTTGCCACCTCCATAATGCCTTTTTTAGGAAAGGCTCAGAAGACAAAACCACCACCATAGACAATACCAGAAACAAAAAACTAAGGGTAATGTTACTCAATGCCAGAAGTCTATACCTATAGATGCACACACTCGAGGCACTCCTCAGCATGGAGAAAATCGATATCTGTGCAGTAACAGAAAACTAGTTCAAGGCTCCAGAGAGCACCCCAGCATTATCAGGATATAACTCACACCGCTCATTTTGGCCCCAGATCTCGGACCGAAATAGTAAAGGCGGGGGATTATCCTTCTTTATCAAGGATACCCACATCTCTAGGTTAGTGGCACTGCATGAGGCGGAGGAGACCATACAGGTGCAACTAACTGTAGGTAAAACTGCTTCTCAGTTTATAGCTTGCTATAGATCACCTACCCTGACTCAGGACCCCCACTCGGCATTCCTGAGAACATTGGAAAACATAAAGGTCCAACCAAACACCATGATTCTGGGGGACTTCAACTACCCAAACATTGACTGGGAAAACTACTCAAGCCCCAGCTCATTTGCTCAAAGGTTCCTTGAGTTTATAAACTCAAATGCCCTGGAACAACTGGTTAACACACCCACTGGAGGGGACAACATATTGGACTTGGTCATCACCAACATGGGGGCCAAATGCTCTATACCTGAGGTAAACCCATCATTGGTAAGATCAGACCATAAACTAATCACATTGGACATCCATATCTCGACCCTACCCCCGGCCAAGATAACCACTGTGAAAATTTTCTCAAAAGCAAACTTCACACTCCTCAAGACCGAGGCGGTAAGCTTCAAAGCACCAGAGCACATGGAAAATGAGACCCAAACCGCAGAATCCTTTACAACTGCACTCTATGAGCACCTGCTAAAATGTATGGATAGTGCCATCCCAAATAAAACCAAGACTCACACCTCTAAAAACAGGAGACCAGTCTGGTGGACCCCTGCCATAAACAGACTATACAACAGAAGGAGAAAACTATTGCACGAGAGGGCGAAATCCCAAAAAGCAAGGGCATCCCTGATCAGTACTAGTAAGAAACTTAGATCCCTCATAAAATCATCTAACGCTACCTTTGAAAATAGAATTGCCAAAGACTCTAAAGACAATCACAAGGCATTCTTTAGCTACGTAAAAAATCTGGGAGGCAACTTTCAGATATGCTCTGAGCTGGTGCAAAATGGCACAAAATTCACTGAACCCACAGACATAGCCAACATCCTGGCGGACAGCTTCAGTGCAAACTTTACTCCCCCTTCCCCACCAAAAGAGCCGGTGTCTATCCCAGAAGAATGCAATCACCCAGGCATCACAGACACACAGGTGAAAGCAGCTCTCGCCAAAGTAAAAAATACGGCATCAATGGGACCGGATGGTATCCCAGGCTGTGTATTACACGAACTCCAAAATAAACTAAACCCACACATAAATTCACTGTTCCAACTCAGCCTAACCACAGGCTATGTACCCAAAGAATGGCGTACAGCAACAGTAATCCCGCTCCACAAAGGTGGCGCTACAACGGATCCAGGGAACTATCACCCTATAAGCTTGTCCAGCCTAGTCTGCAAGGCTATGGAGTGCATTATTATGGATCTCATAAACAAAGACATTGGGAACCTCCAGACACTGGACTCAACCCAATTCAGCTTCGTTAAGGGCAGATCATGTCTCTTAAATCTGGTTGACTTCTTCGAGACAGTAACCAAATCCATTGATGAGGGAAAGGTGGTCCACACAGCCTATATGGACCTAGCAAAGGCCTTCGACACAATACCCCACTCTGGTATCATAAATAAACTTACTAGCCTAAATATTAACCCATATGTCACTATATGGGACGCAAACTGGCTCAAGGATAGTGTTCACATGGTTAAAGTCATGGGTGCCATGTCCAACACTAAGCCAGTTACAAGTGGTGTCCCACAGGGCTCAGTCCTGGAACCTCTCTTGTTCGGTATATACTTCTCTGAAGTACAGGCAAACATAGGAGGACTATGGCTTACCAAGTTCACAGATGACTGCAAACTAGGAGCCATAATCGATTCACTGGCTGACACAAGCATCCTCCAGAAGGGCCTTACGGAGACGGATACCTGGTGTCAAAACCATGGCCTCAAGCTAAATGCCAAAAAATGCATAGTCATCCCCTTTGGGAAAAACAAAGTACCCACAAACTACAACATAGGAGGGAAACCACTAAGTACGGAAGAGGTAATTAGAGACCTGGGGACCCAAGTAGATAGTAATCTCATCTTTGACAATCACATTGCCAAAGTGGTTAGAAAAACCTTCTATATAGCCCACCTAATCACGAAAGGGTTCACATCTAGATCTAGAGAGGTCATCGTGCCCCTCTACTCATCACTGATTAGGCCCATAGTTGAGTACAATGCCCCATTTGGGATGTACCTCACTCAACACTTGCAACAGCTGGAGAGACCTCAGAAATACCTCACCAAGAGGATAGTGGGCCTCAAGCAGATGCCCTATGCAGCACGACTTAAGAAACTCCAACTCTACTCCATTGCCTACCGCCTACTCAGAGGCGATCTCTGCCTGACATACAAGGCCATGTCTAACCCAGAATTGTTAGACATGCTCCATCTCAAGAAAAACAAATCCATTAGAGCTACACGCTCCAGGGATTTAAACCTTAGCACAACAATAAACAGGACATGCTGGAGGGATAGATTCATATCCCAAAGGCTTCCCTTGCTCTGGAGTAGAATCCCAATCAATGTTAGACAGAGCCCCTCGCTGACCCTCTTCAAGAGGAATCTTGATGAGTGGATGGGAAATCGTAAATTTACTCCTGGGATCACTTCATTAGCCCTGCTGGACAGAGGCTCAGGAATCTAGCCTAAAAGGGTGGTGAAAGCCAACACATTCTGGCTAGGCTTGTAAATGCCCTAGGGCAGATAGCCTAATACATACCTATGAACCTATGAGACAAAACTACGTTTCAGGGAAATGGAGCACTTGATAGCAGAACAAACAAAACACACATACCAGGGTCTGAACCCATGACCTTTCACAATAAAATTATATATGCACAGTCATAAGTAAGTTAAGCCATAGAGGAAGGTATACTAAATAGGTCTGAATACTCACATTTCATGGAAATGTTACAATAGTGTTGAAGGCTGTAAAGTGAACATCAAAACATAATACATAACAAGGATAGGAATTAAAACCAATTAAAGCATGATTTGACTAAGGCATAGAATCTCTTGGATGCATTTATCATGTTAATTTCATTTGATAGCTATATAGCATGTTATTAACACATGATAATGGCATCTTTCAGCATTCTATAAGGTAGACCATCATGGATTTGAACTACTGCCTGCCTACCTAGCTGATATTTTAAACAGCAACACACTTAGCAAGTTATGCCACAGAAGAAGTTATTATAAGAGCAAACTTGCACATACACACACACACACACACTTCCAATGAATGTTCTAACAATGTGAAAGATTATACTATGAATCTTGCACATAACAAAAAATAATCATGGACTCACAATCCTCCCCTAATGTATTGACAATGTGCACATCATGTTATGATAACAAAGACACTTGGAATGTCTGACAAAGTAGTGACTAATATCACGGTATGCCATTATTGCCCAGTGTCACACATCGGTGATCACTGCATTTGTGTGACAAAAGCTGAGTTCCTAGCATGCTTGAAGGACTTTCCTCAGATTCTGTTATATGATGAAACTTGTCATTACTCTGCACCTACTTAAGGAAACCTATGGTGGACAAATTACATTGCAAATATAAGATTTGTATATGTGAGATATTCCTTTTTGCCAGTGTATGTGTTCTGATAATATCACCGGGAAGTTAGCTTTTTAATGTAGTTCACTATTGCACTGTGTCCATGAAATACTGAGAAACTGAATATTATGGAAAAGTATACAAAAATAAAAGGATCAAATCCCATCCCTTATTGTATTGACAAATTACATAATAATGGCAAGATTTAACATAAACATACTATGTTACCCTATTACCTAATATGCATTGTGCCTAATTATTGCAAGGTATCAATTGTATGTCCGGCTGCTATCGCAATTACTCAATATGCATTGTGCCTACTCATTGCAAGATATGGATTACATGTCAGAACATACGTAACGATTTTATTTATTTTGCGGGTGATTTTTTTTTTTTATTAAATATTAGGAGTTGCTATGAGGGCTAAATGTGCCCTTATATGTGCCAATCTAGTTTTTGCTGATTGGAAGAAGCAGTTTGTTTTTATTTCCACATTTTCCAACATGATGTTCAATATTTTGGATTTTTAGATGATATGCTTATATTATGGAATGGTCATATAGCATCTTTGCTAGATATTATTAAATACTTGGAACGAACAACACACTTTTTTAAGATTTTAATATTCTTTCAACAAGGAGGTTATCATTTATTTGAATGTCACCATCATTAATGATATGTAGCACAATAAATATGTGTCTAACATCTACAGTAAAAAAGTTATTCTAATTCCTTCTTGCATTATCACAGTTGTCATCCCCCTTCTCAAAAGAAAAATATAGTTAAGATGCAGAAGGTGCACGTTTCAAGGATTTTGTCTGATTTGATGTTTTTTGTTGAGCTAGACATGATAGTTAATAAGTTCAAAGAAATATGCTACCCTTAATCCCTTTTAACAGATATCAAGAAGGAAGTTATTAGAGGGAGAAATTACAGATTTGCCCCCATTCTTAGGGAGAGGAAGATTTGAACTGGGTTGAGTGGTTCAAATGCACATATTTGAGGTGGAATTGATAATCTTATGAGTAAGAATGGTGCTATGGTTGTTCCATACAATAGAGATGCCCCCTTGATAGTGAATATACTTAAAAAATTGGAACATTATATTTCCAGCTGATCTCACAACCATCCTAGGGGAGGCCCCTACAACTGTGTTTGGTAGAGGGAGAAATATAAAATAATATATTTGGAAAGAACCTCAGTGGATGCAGGCTGAACCACAGTCTCCAAAGTGAGTTGACGTGGGTGTTGCAAAATTTGTAAATTTATTAACAATACAGCCATGGAAGCTAGTCTACATGGAAACAATGTTAAGGGCTGCTATTTCTGTTATTTATGTTTATCTGCAACAGGCCCAAGTGTATGCTATGGCTGCTGCTAGTAGACATCTGCTAAGAAGGAGAAGGGTGGTAAGACCTTGTTTAACTTGCCATAGTCTGTATGATGTGGAAATTGTAGAGCACTACTGGGTGGATAGAGACACACTGCAGGAACTCTGTAATCTGTTATCCTCAACTGAGAGCAAGGGCAGACCGAGGGAAACCAATACCAGTGGAGACGAAGGTATGTGTAGCACTTAGAATATTACTTGCTACAGGAACCTTCCAGAGACAAATAATGGACATGCTTGGGGTGTCACAGGCATCAACATCCAGGATCCTACATCAATTCCTGAATGCAATGTTACAACATGTCAGTGACTACATGTATTTTCCCTGTACACTTGAGGATAGAGCCACAACTATGCAGAAGTTCTACTCTGCAGCACACAACCCTGAAGTCCAGGGTGCCATAGACTGTACATATGTTGAAATCAAAGTACCACACAGGGAACAGGGAAAGGTGTACATAAATAGAAAGGGCTTCCACTCCATTAACTGTCAAGTCATGTATAATGCTAAGGAAATCATACTGAATGTGTGTGCTGGCAAGCCAGCCAGTTACCATGACTCACATATCTGACAGAACTCTCGACTGTGTCAGACGTTTTCTAGGGGGGGGGGATATCCCACAGGGGGATGTAGGGTATGCACTCAAACCATGGCTGATGACACTCATCATAAATGCTCACACTCCAGCTGAAGAACACTATAATGATGCACACACTCAAACAAGAAATATCACAGAGTGTGTGTTTGGGTTTCTGAAGTCATGGTTCTGGTATCTAGATACATCTGGGGGAGCCCTGCAGCACAATCCCCATACATGTGCTGAAATTTTCACTGTCTGTGTCATGCTTCACAATATTTTTCTGAGAAAACAGCTTCAGTAGGAACATCAAGGTTATGGGTCACACATCCCACCACCACTGGCAAGGTCACTATAGCCAGATGCAGGTGAGGTGCCAGAGAGGGAACCACCAGCAGCTGTCTGTGTAGGCAGACATAGGTATGCACAATAGGCCCTCGCACTGACCAAAAGCCAATGGATATAACACACCCTCACCACCTAAGGGGTAAAACCTTTATCCTACACACATACATACAATAACATTGATGCCAGGCAATGCTCACAACCTTTACCTACCCATGTAATGGCTAAGTACTGCTAGCATCAGCAGAGTCAGCCCTGAACTAAAACTCTTGCAACTGCTGAACCTGGAATAGAAAAATAAATGCCTAAGAACACAAATGAATGGCATAGCCTTGCATACTGTTACTTGCTAATGTAAGTTAGTATAAGGTGGGTGATATTTACAGCGATGACATTAATATGTGACAGCAGTGACTTATGTGTGAATACGTGTCCTCTATCAAATAATAGGCCTCATACATTAAAGATTCACACATTTATACATCTCAAATGTATAGATTTTCACAGAATGTCCATGGCTTGGTCTCATACATTTGTACTGGCATATCATTAAAGATTGAAAGTTAGAAAATAATGACACACATTTCAGTTTCAGACTTCATATCCCTCAGAAAAATCATATGGTATTGTAAGACATGTCATGCTATCAACTAAGCTTGCATGACCAATATATTTAAAAAATATTCCCATTGCTGGGCCTTTGTTCCACTTTTATTTATGGCTTTGTTGGGCTTTGTTCATCTAAGAGGTTGAGAAGGATGTACACATTCAAAAAAACTGTAAGAAAGCAGTACAATTTGTAAACCAGCATCACAAAGAGAGATATACTAAATACTAAGTCAGCTATGCACCCTGAGCATCAGAAAAAAGAGTTATGTATCCCTGAATCCAAAAGATAGAAACAGGGATATGGCACAGCTTTCATCATTTACACAGGGTGTTGTGTGGTGGTGCAGGAGGCCAAGGCTGACACAAAAGGTAGTGAGTGTGTGTGAGAAAGAGAAACACCAGACATTTGGATAAAGTATCAAATAGCCACTGAGACTGAATGAGCTGTAAAACTCACTACTGAACCATGTAACTGTTATGTTTTTGTGTGTGTACAGACACTCAAGGTGAAATTGGTGTGTGAATGTCTGCAAAAACACAGATGAGCTCTGTGCTAGCATTACATTCTGGTATGTCAGAAAGGTCTGAGCCATGCATGATAGAGGTGACAGTTCATCATCGTCATACTTGACCAAGAGAACTGGCTTTGCCAGGAGTTGCACTGGCATGTCAATGCTCATGGTCAGATGCACTGCTGCTAACTGAACATGACTGATGTCTGCTGGATGAGCTCTCCTCATGAATATGCTCAGGACCATGACCCCATGGCCTATCATGTATGGATGTGGACATCTCAACCACTGACAGAGCAGTGGATGTAGTGCCACTATTGAAACCTGATTGGGCATGGCCATATTAGCTAACATCAAATGATGTGGCTCACCTATATCCATGTGGAAGCTGTCCTCTCCAAGCAGATGTCCATCACAGACAACACTCATTCTAACATGTCATTCATCTGATCCATTGAATTGGCAACATGGTGGAAGCAGTCACTCATGTCAGCGTGTGTCACATCTACAACCCTAAGCATTTCCTCGGAAGCCCTATTGGAAATTTCCTGTGTCTTTATGACAGCCCTAAGCATATGTTGAGTCACACAGAAAGACACACCAGGATCAGGTGTAGTGTGGACAGCAGACCTCCTTCGAGCACCCCTAACATCCATCCTGTGTGACACCTCATTCAATCTTTGGCTATGGTCAGAGTCAACAGGTACTGTAGCTGCAGTAACCACACTACCTTATGTGGTGTCTCACCCTCCACCTGTTCAATATTTAAGGGCTCACTGGAATAGGTTTGCATAGCCCTACTGACTGTGTCCGATTGAAATACAGGGGATGGCTGAATGTCAACCTCTGTGTCACATTCAACCTCTGCACCACCCATCATTGTCATCAAAGTCTGCCGATACTCTGACATCAGGTGTTAAAAGTCTTACATTTCCACTGTCAGGATCACCTGTGATAATAAGCAAGAAACAGTGAATCTACATTACTACAATTTAATATATACTAACAAACTAATACTGCTGCCACTTATCACAGATTGTTCAACAATACACAAACAATCCTGACACCCACTTCACACATATGGATAAATGCATATTTATGTCAAAGGCTCATCAGTACTGAAATATAAATGCTTTGGCTTACCGTATGCAGATGACTCTACACTTGCTAAGGAGGATGGCCCTGGAAGAAAGTAAGGAAAAGGTAAGGACACCATCATCACAATAATAATAACACAGAGGGACCAATTTTTTGCCTTTATATATCCATTAACAATACTTTTAACTGAAACTTGGCTGAGACATCCACCCCAAGCCCATGTGTAATGAACCAGAATGTGTTGTTAACTGTATCAAACTTTAAATAGGCCCCCCTCCAAAAAAATTATTAAACCAACTTAACTAGTATTTTCAATATTTTACTATACAAGAAATGGTTAAATCCTGACATATGGAAGCTTACCTGGAAGCTCCCCCTGGGACATACTTGTCTTCCCTGAAACAACAGCACCAATATTAATCACATGCTGTTGTGCACTTTCCACTGAGCTCTCTGGAACCCTGACAGTGGACAGGAACTCTTCATTTGATGTCAATGGTGGCTCTGTAGCAGACCCCCCCCCCCGCCTGTAGCCAGCTGTCAATGGGACAGTGCAGTTGCTCTCCTCCGGGCTGATGTCATATCAGTGGCCCTATGATGCATCTAATCATACATCCTGCTGAGCCCCTTTGTGTCATTGATATTGTTCACTATCTGGTTCCAAATCTGCATTCTGCCAGACATATCCCCACTTCCTGTCTCAAGCAGAAAGCCACATTGTTGCTGAAATGGTTGAAGAATAACATCATTCACAGAGACACTGAAGGGGGGCTTGTGGAGGTTGGGATGCTTGGGTGCCATAATCCTAGGTGACATAAAACTAAAAAGAATGATACTGCACATAAATATCACATAAATAAATGTCCTACTTATGTGGTTGTAATATATCACAGACACACGCAAACCATGGTTTGATCCAGAACAAGGACTAACAAGAGCAAACCTCTTTAAAAAAAGTTTTTGGTTGTGGCAACACACAAATGGACCTTGGTAACCCAACCCCATAACAACAGTCAAATGACAGTTTGTACCAATTAAGGAATAACACATCAGTCAATTGTTATAAGTGCTTTACAACAAATTTTCACAAAATGTGTATACATTTACAACAGAAAAGTCATTTTATATAATTGCCAGTAACATCTGCCTATGTCCAGCACTGCCCTAGAGGTGTCTATGAGCCATCTTCGAAGGCTAACACCCCAGTGTCATTGACAATATCAGACATTTACATTTCACTGGAATAACATAGCGGTAAAAAACAGTTGCAACAATAACACTTGTGATGAAAGTTAATAAAGCTGTGTGGCTGAGAAAATAAAATGCCCTGTCAAAAATGACTATGCCCTAAATTAACTTCTAAGTAATGCACACAGATAAATGTTTCATTTGCTAATATATATATATATATATATATATATATATATATATATATATATATATTTTTTTTTATAAGATCCTTATCAGTTGATTGAATAGGGTCCCTATCAGTTCATACGTTCATAGGATGGTACTAGGATATTGGCCCTAGGGCCTATAAAAGCCTAGCCATAACAATTTCCTGGCTATTTCTTCCCACACTATTTACTTCCCTGGACCCCTGTCTAGCAGGGCGACTGACGTGATCCCCGGGATGAATTTCCTTTCTTCCATCCAATCATCAAGGTTCCTTTTGAAGAGGGCCAAAGAGGTGCTCTGCTTGACATGTATGGGCAGTCTATTCCAGAGTCTGGAGAGTCTCTGGGTCAGGAACCAATCCCACCAACATGTTTTGTTTATTGTGATGACAAGGTTTTGATCCCTGGAGAGTGTGGCTCTGATGGATTGGGATTTCTTTAAGTGTAGTATGTCAAACAGCTGTGGATTTGACATGGCCTTGTATGTTAAGCAGAGATTGCCTCTGAGTAGACGATATGCGACAAGTGTATAGCTGGAGTTTTTTAAGGTGGTCAGCATAGGTCATCTGCTTTAGGTCTGTGATTCTTTTAGTGAGGTATTTCTGTGGCCTTTCCAGTTGTTGCAGATGTCTTGAGAGGTACATACCAAATGGGGCATTGTATTCTATAATGGGTCTAATGAGAGATGAGTACAGTGGGACAATGACCTCCTTTTTTCTGGATGAAAAGCCCATAGGTGTGCCACACAGAAGAATTTCCTGACTGCAGTTTTTCAGGCTAATAAAGCCAAACCCCACTAGCTATGGATCAAGTTTGCAGAAACTTGAACTCCATATGGTCAAGACCATAACATCGAGTTTTTGAAAACATGAAGCTTTTGAATGGAGATTGCGGTACAGTGAGTATCAGGAAATTTGCCCTTTTCCTTACTGTAGTGAAATCTCAGAGTTGGTATATATAATTTGCATGGGGTGTGGGGGGCACAGGGGTGTCTTGCAAAAATGTAAAAAAGGTAGATTTTTGTGTTTTTTTTTTTTTTTTTGATGTCTGATTTTTCAGAAACTCTATCATATGATCTCTTCAATATTTTTGAAAAGTCATTCAACTAGCACAGACCCATATATATATATATATATATATATATATATATATATATATATATATATATAGGCCTACTTCATAACAACGAAAGAAGGAAAACCCACTTAACCATCACTATATGTCGAGACAACTTCACAGAAATGTCAAATGAATGAACACTCGGATCACCTATTAAAAAATCTGGGAAAGTAACCCCGTTGTTAGCACCACAAAAAAATCATCTTTCTGGTCATCCAAGGTTTTGGCAAAATCATCTTGGTCTTTAGAGATTCAGGTTAGTCATTTTTCATTCTTTTTACGTAGACCCATATGTATGTATGTATGCATGGGTCTACTTCTTAACACTGAAATTTCATAATGTTGAATTTCATACCATTGAGACCATAATATTGAAAATTCAAAACACTGTAAACCCAAAGCATTGAAAACTCAAAACGTTGAAGCTGTGCAAGTAACAAGTAAATAAGATCTCCTCGACCTACAACACTAACTAACAAATACACTTTCAACTATGTTTCTGCAGGGGGGCAAGCCCCCCTGCACACCCCAGTTTATAGTGAGGTTAGGAAATTTACTTTTTTCTACTGTAGTGCAATCTTGGAGTTGGTATATTTAATTTACATGGGGTGGGGGAGCAGAGCCCTCCACATGGTGGGTGCAAGGGGGCCCTGACCCCCCCGCAAAAATATAGCAAAAAGTGCGTTTGTTAGTTAGGTGTTGTTATGGGCAGGGAGGATGTTATTTAATATGCATTGTAGTTTTCAATGTTATGAAGCACACTTTCAATGTTCTGAGTTTTTAATGTTTTGGGTTTTCAGTGTTTTGGCATTTAGATGTTTTGGTCTCAATGTTATGAAATTCAAAGTTACGAAATTTCAGTGTTATGAAGCATACCCGTATGTGTATATGTGTGTATATATATATGTATATATATATATATATATATATATATATATATATCTATATATATATATATATATATATATATATATATATATATATATATATCCAAAGTGATAGCACTCTTCTTCTGTGTTCTCCATAGACACAGCTTTCCTCACCTTCAGGTTCCCCACCTGCACAGTACCTTGTTATAATGTAGTTTCAAGCCTGTGAGCAAGGTGAAGATGCAAATGAGGTGTGAACTCATTAGAACTGCTGAATCCAAATATCTTGGCTTTGTGCAACAGGTGTAAACATAGTTCATTAACTCCATCACTGTTAGTTGGTTGCTAATGAATTGTAACTGTGAATAATTACAGGTAGGGAGAAGGAAAACACAACAGCAATTCGGAGTCTCTTACTTGCAGTGGGTGTGTCACCCAGGTTATACTTACAACATGTAGAAATAATTATATTGAGGTTTTAAATGTAAGTAAGCAGCACACATTTCTCCATTTCTTTTCACTAGTATCCAAAATCCCCTGCTTTTGTTAAAAACTGTATATTATTACCATTTAATATTCTCACACATCTTAAGGACAATGACACAAAATGTCTTACAGATTGCATGTCTGAGATTACTGCTCAGATAAGAGAAGAATGAACACAATGTAAAGAGAAAACAGAGCTGCATTGCAGCAAACAATACTCATAAATGGTTGTGTGAAAGCTGCCAGCCTTGCCAGATAGAATCGTATACATAATTCTGTCATTTGTAAATATGAATGTTGAATTACAGGCTTGTTTTCTTAAATGAAAAAATATGCTGTGAAATGTTGAACTCAAAACAATGTAGCAACATTACCCTCTGCTGTAAAGAAAGCTAAGTCAAGCATTTATTGTCTGTCCTTTTAAATTGAAATTATTTCATGAATGTCTTTCCTGTTTACAATTTGACTCTGGCTGGGCTAGATGAAGGCTTCCTGCCTATTGTTTTAAGGCTAAAGTTAATGACCAGAATTTACATGTGGAATGCCATTTATTGCTCTGGTTTCTGCCTAAGTGTAAAAGAATGCATATGCAGTTTCTGTCAGCCTGGGAACACCAGGAAAGTGTAAAAAATGATGTAATGAGAATCAGGACTGCAATAGCAATTTAAACAGAGAGAATCAGAAGGCATTAAGCATTTTTGTCTTGATTATCCAAATCACAGCACTGTCTTGCTCATATGTAAGTTATCTTAGACTTGTGTTGTCTTTTAGAAATAGCTATGAACTACAAAGATTAGGCTTCATGTTTTTCTGTGATGTCAGAACTGTACTACTGAATTATTTTAAGTATTTCTGTGTGATCTCTGAACTGGCTGTTTTGTGTAGAGATAAGTTAAGCTCTAAGAGTACATTGCATGTATATAAGGATCCTGTACCAAGTCACTCTAATAAACCTTGACTGTTTAGTCACAACTACCAATTGGATAATAATATTGCACAGTAGTAATTGGACACTCTTTCAAGGGCCTTTGTGTAGCTGATAAATATTAGTGGGTGGTGGCAAGTGGAACTACCATATTGTTTGGGAGAAAGGGGCACACCTGGAGAAACTGTGCCAGCCTTCCCCAGGAGAGTCTGTGTAGTTGTATAAACTCCTCTCAAAGTGCATGTGTGCATGTGCATGTGTGTGTGTGTGTGTGTGTGTGTGTGTGTGTGTGTGTGTGTGTGTGTGTCAGCTACTTGGGCAGAGACACAAAGCACAGGTTCAACAGAGAGGGTGCTAGAGGTTTTAGCTTGCCTACTAAATTGAGATCTGGACCATATAGCTGTGCCAGTGGGGAGTCTTATTGGGGACCTGGAGAGCAAGGGAGCAACCAGCACCAGACTGACTGTGATCACTGTATGCTCTTAAGGGAAATTGCACTTTACTGTGCATATTTGTTATCTTTTCCTCATATATGAGACACACTCTCTGGTGTTACAGGTGTGGCTTGAGGCTCCTTGATTGCTGGGCCAGGGCACGGGCATCACATATTATTTGTTTGGCAGTGGTGGGATATCCACATCACATATTAATTAGTTGTTAAATATTAATTGGCTTGTAGTGGTGTGGGCAGAGTAAATCTTGTAGCTTGTGTACAGTGAGCTTTGAAGGTGGTTTTGTACTCTAAAACAGCCATGCAGTAAATGCTAGTTCAGATCACAATTGTTTTTTTTCTTTTGTTAGCTTAGTTAGTCAGGGTGAGCAGGCAGCATGTCAGCAAAGGAGTATGGAAAGCTGACAAGGAGCCAGCTGGTGAAGATGTGCCAGGCTAGGGGACTGGTGCATCGAAACGAGACTAAGGCAAACCTTGGTTACAGCTGCATCAGTAAACAGCAACCAGGAGGACAATCAGACTGGCAGTGGAGATATAATAACCTTAGAGAATGGACAGCTCAACCTTTCCACAGTGGACTTAAAAATCCAGCTGGAGCTAAAGAGACTTGAGTTGGATGCCAGGCGTGTGGAATTAGAAGCAGCTAAGAGACTGAGGCATCTAGAGAGTGAGGAGAATGAGAAACTGCTATGCCTAGAAGCTGAGGAAAAAGGGAGGCAGAGGCAGAGGTAGCATGAAAAGGAGATGCTGACTCTTTGTCAGAGTCATGGAGGTAATGGGGAAGGGAGTAACTGGACCCCAGAAGCACAAAAGGTCAGTAAATTTCTTCCACAGTTTAAAGAGGGGGATAATTTTGATTTCTTCATTCATATGTTTGAGAGGGTATGTAAACAGTATGAAGCTGACCAAGGGCTCTGGGTACAGATCCTGACCCCCTTACTCCATGGTAAAGCTGTAATTGTATTATCTGAAATGTCTGACGTTGCATGCTTTGATTATACTGCTGTAAAAATTTGTCTATCAGAGTGTTTTAAGTTACCACCGGAAACGTATAGGAAAAAGTTTTGTGAGCATAGATACAAGGCAGAGGAAAGTGTGTGTGAATATGTTGCTGAATTGAGCACTTATTTCCATAGGTGAGAGTGGATGTCAGGTCACCACTTTGAAGGGCTAGCAGAACTTTTAGTGAGTGAACAAGCCCTTAGCACTTTGCCTGAGGAGATGAGGATCTGGTTAGCTGATAGACAATGTGCTACTTCAGATGAGTTAGGGAAGAAGGGAAACCTATACCTGGCAAGCAGGGAAGCCCTGCACCGGAACGGGACCCCCAGTACTGCTCATGGGTCTTTAGGAACCCATGGTGGGCAGCACAGACTGCCCTAACAGAATCTGCCAGTAGCAGGGGAAGCCACTAATCCAGGTACACATCCAGGAGCTAGGGTTAAATGTTTTGAATGCAAACAGTGGGGCCATATGGCATACAGGTGTCCATGGAGGCAAGGTGGAGAACCAAAGGTGAGGGAGCCAGTAAGTGGTAAAGACAAAATGCCAATAATAGGTTGTCTTGAGACAACAGAGGTACTAAACTACCATCCTGCAAATGTCCTGAGAGGGAAATATTTGGATGAGGCAGTACCATGTGCTTATGCAGTTACACACAGTGAGGCTAGGAGACAAGCATATGGGTCTGGTAGCCTGGGGGAGACCCAGACAGACTGCATACCTGCAGCCAGGACTGGTTAGGTGGTTACTTCAGGGATGGAGCTACTCTGTAGCAGTGAGATTGAATGTGAGCACAGCTGCTTATGGGTTCTGATGGTCCCTTGGAAGGAGTTACTGCAAAGGTAGAGGTGAATACTAGTACCCAGGCTGACAGTGAGGCACCACTGTCAGAGGATGCCAGACTTCCTGTGGAAGGGGAGCTGTGAAGGGTTACAAGGACAGAGTTGAGACAGGCTCAGCTCTCAGACACTACATTGCAAGGCCTGAGGCAGGTAGCTAGGGAGGCACCTGATTCTCAAGGAAATGGGGAATCTGTATACTGGGACAAAGGGTTACTATACAGAGAGTGGACCCATAATGGAGGGCTAGAAGGTGAGAGAGTACAGCAGTCGGTAGTGCCTAGAGCCTGTCTAGTGCTTCTAGCCATAGCCCATGATATTCCCTTTGTAGGCCATATGGGCATAAAATATACAAAGAGGCATATTATGCAGAACGTCTGTTGGCCTGGAATTTCCAGAGATGTAACAGGGTACTGCAGGAACTTTGAACAGTGACATAAGGTAGGCAAGGCAGAAGACAAGGTGAGAGCTCCTTTGATGGCTTTGCCTGTGATTGAGGAGCCATTTCAGAGGGTAGCTATGTATATTGTGGGTCCTCTGAGTACCCCAAGTTCCACAGGGAAAAAGTATATCCTAGTGGTAACGGATTATGCTACACGATATCCTGGTGCGGTGGCTTTTTCCTCCATTGAGGCAGAGAAGGTGGCAAATGCTTTGTTAGAGATTTTCAGCAGGGTAGGTTTCCCAAAAGAAATACTGACTGACAGAGGTGCCAATTTCATGTCAGACCTGCTGGCTTGTCTGTTGAAGTCCTGTGGGGTGAAGCACATGAAGACCACCCCCTACCATCCCCAGACTAATGGTCTTGCTGAGAGGTTACACTCTACAATTAAGTCCATGCTACTGGCATTTGCAGATCAGTTTAAGAGGGAGTGGGACAAATATAATGCCCCATCTGTTGCTTGCTTACAAGAGAGGTTCCCCAGGAATCTACAGGTTTTTCACCCTTTGAGTTGCTGTATGGGCATAGGGTGAGGGGACCTCTAGATTTAATTTGAGATGAGTGGGAAGGTGAGTGCAAGTCTCACAAGGATTCTGTTGTGGCATATGTCCTAAACCTCAGGACAAGGCTCAGGGAACTCATGGGCTTGGCCCAGGAGAACCTGGCAGAAGCCCAACAACAGAAAATGGTGTAATATGACAGGAATTCTCGAGCTAGAGAATATGCTGTGGGGCAGCAGGTAATGGTTCTCATTCCTGTCAGACACAAGCTGCAAGCAGCTTGCGAGGGACCCTACAAGGTAGTAAGAAAGGTAAGTGATGTTAATTACATGGTGGAACTGCTAGGCAGATGGCAGGGGCACAAATTGTACCATGTTAACATGATGAAACCTTGCCATGATAGGGAGGCCCTTGTGATGAGCATTTGCAGTGGATTGCAGGAGGAGTCTGAGGGAGATCTGGGGACTGATCTCCTAAGTGAGGCTTGGGCTGACACCTCGGTGGAAGGGGAAGCAATATCCCAGCAGTTATCTCCTACCCAGATTTGAGAAATCTGAGCAGTGTTGCAAGAATTTGGGGACATGTTCACTAAGAAACCAGGGTGCACCCACCTGGGCAGCATCAGGTGGATACAGGACCCCAAAAGCCTATTAGGAAGGCCCCTTATAGATTTCCTAAGAGAGTCAAACAGACTCTGAGGGAGGAGGTACAGGAGATGTTGGAACTAGGGGTGATTCAAGAGTCCAACAGTCCCTGGGCCTCCCCAGTGGTACTGGTGCCAAAGATGGATGGCAGCACCAGGTTCTGTGTGGACTATAGGAAATTAAATAGTCACACAGAGTCAGATGCTTACCCCATGCCTACTACAGATAAGGCCTCAGAGGAGCTGGGTGGGGCTTAGTATCTTACAACCACTGATCTTACCAAAGGTTACTGGCAGGTGCCCTTGACTCCCAGTGCTAGACAGAAGTCAGCCTTTGTGACACCTTTTGGTTTGTATGAGTTCACAAAGATGCCCTTTGGGATGAAGAATGCCCCAGCAACTTTCCAAAGGCTGGTAGATCATATCCTAGCAGGAGCAGGAGAGTTTTCCCTTGCTTACCTAGATGATATTGCCATCTACAGCCATTCCTGGCCAGAGCACCTTCAGCATGTTGGGGGGGGGGGTGCTGGGCAGACTACAGAGGGCAGGGTTGACCATTAAGTTGAGCAAATGTCAGGTAGGTATGGCAGATGTCTCCCACCTAGGACATAGAGTGTGGAGTGGTAAGGTAAAGCCAGAACCTGCCAAAGTGGAAGCCATTCAGGCATGGCCTGCACCTGCTACTATAAAGCAGGTGAGGGCATTTTTGTTGACAACAGGGTACTACAGAAAGTCTGTCCCCAGTTATAGTACCATAGCTGCTCCCCTCACAGTCCTGACAAGGAAGAACAGGCCAGATAAGGTAGTGTGGACCCCAGTATGTGAGCAGACATTCCAGAAGCTTAAAGAAGTTTTGGGAGGACCCCCTGTGTCAGCCAGTCTATATTACAGCAAAGAAGTTGTGCAGGTGGATGCTTCAAACCATGGGATGGGGGCTGTACTTAGCCAGATTTCTTCAAAGGGAGAAGAGCACCCAGTGGTTTATCTCAGTCATAGGCTCCAACCCAGGGAGGAATGCTATGCAGCTGTAGAAAAGGAATGTCTATCCATAGTGTGGGCACTGCAGAAACGTCAGCCTTATCTGTATGGAAGGATATTCACTGTTATGACAGATCACAACCCCGTAACATAGTTAAACAGAGTCAGCCAGCAAAATGCCAAGTTGCTAAGATGGAGCCTGGGGTTGCAAGCATATGATATCTCAGTGCAGCACCGCAGTGGGAATAGCAATGCCAATGCAGATGGGCTCTCAAGACAGGGAATAGGGTAGGTATATTCAGATAGACCTGACTCTCTCAAGCAGCTTTTCTCAAGGGTCACTTAAACAACTAACTTGAGTTCTCGGGGGGGATGTGAAGGCTGCCAGCCTAGCCAGATAGGATTTTATACATAATGTTGTCATTTGTAAATATGAATGTTGAATTACAGTCTTGTTTTCTTAAATGAAAGAATATGCTGTGAAATGTTGAACGCAAAACAATGTAGCAACATTCCCCTCTGCTGGAAAGAAAGCTAAGTGAAGCATTTATTGTCTGTACTTTGAAATTGAAATTATTTCATGACTCTCTTTGATGTTTACAATTCGGCTCTGGCCAGGTTAGATGAAGGCTTCCTGCTTATTGTTTTAAGGCTAAAGTTAATGACCAGAATTTACATATGGAATGGCCTTTATTGCTCTGGTTTCTGCCTAGGTGTAAAAGAATGTAAATGCAGTTTCTGTCAGCCTTGGAACACCAGGAAGTTGTAAAAAATGATGTAATGGGAATTAGGACTGCAAAAGCAATTTAAATAGAAAGAATCAGAAGGCATTGCGCATTTTTTGTCTTCATCATCCAACTCACAGCACTGTCTTGTTCATATGTAAGTTATCTTATACTTGTCTTTTCTTTTAGAAATAACTAGGAACTAGAAAGATTAGACGTCATGTTTTTCTGTGATGTCAGAACTGTACTACTGAATTATTTTAAGTATTTCTGTGTGATCTTTGAACTCTTGACTAGCACTGCACAGTAGAAAGTATTGTCTTGTGTTTTTAATTATTTATTATTAAATATTTTTAAACCCTTTTCACTGTGGCTTTTTTGTGTAGAGCTAAGTTAAACTCTAACAGTACATTGCATGTATATAAGGATCCTGTACCAAGTCACGCTAATAAGCCTTGACTGTTTAGTCACAACTGCCAATTGGATAATAATATTGCACAGTAGTAATTGGACACCCTTTTAAGGGCCTTTGATTAGCTGATAAATATTAGTGGGTAGTGGCAAGTGGAACTACCGTATAATCTGGGAGAAAGGGGCACAGCTGGAGAAACTGTGTCAGTCTTCTCCAGAAGTTTTTGTGTGGTTGTATAAACTCCTCTCAAAGTGCATATGTGTGTGTGTGTGCACGTGTGTCTACTACTTGGGTAGGGACACGAAGCACTGGTTGGACAGAGAGAGTGCTAAAGGTTTTAGCTTGCCCACTAAGTTAAGATCTGGAGCCTATAGTTGTGCCAGTGGGGAGTCTTATTGGGGACCTGGAGAGCAAGGGTGCGACCAGCCCTGGACTGACTGTGATCTTTGTGTGCTCTTAAGGGAAATTGCACTTTACTGTATGTATTTTGTGTATTTTTTATCCTTTCCTCATATATGAGATGCCCTCTCTGGTGTTAATGGTGAGGATTGAGTCTCCTTGATTGCTGGGCCACGGCACCAGCATCACAGGTTGTATGATCAGTCATTGCACTAAATCTGTAATTAACAAACATACAAACAATTCAGGGTACAAGTGTAATATGTCCTATTAATTCTGTGGCTGAAATGGTACTTGCCTGTATGCACAATGATTTCCATTCATGATGCAAAGCTGCTTGTTTATATATAATTAATGAGCATGTCTAGCAAGTACTTCTTCTGAGGCAAGGGTGAAAAATCACCTATGTGGAAGAATATGCTTTGTCTGTATTGCACAGGTTTGAATCCCATATTGTATAAATGAATTGTATTAGTGCATAAAGCTACACAAAAATGTGTCAAGTCATATAATTTGTACCCAAATACATGTCTGCAAAGTTAAACCAACTAACAGGTACAGCAGCAATCAACACATAAAGTAATACCAAGTGTCAGATTAACCTTCTTATTTCAAAAATTGCTTTCCTTTCTGTTTGGTACTCTTGCTCTCTGCCTAACATCACTCAAACTAAGTTGGCATGGTTGTTCAGGTTTGCACACTAGCATTAAATGGGATGACATGAAGTGACGAGAAAACACTCAACTGTTGCTGTTTACTCTGAGTGGACATGTCTGGAGGTAGAAGGGAAGGTGCCCAATTTAGGGCTCAAAGGTGGGGACACATGGCTGAAGTGACATTCAGCTGCAAAGAAATATGGCTGTTATGAATTCCCTGTGGGGAAAGAGAAGAATGTGGTGTCATGCCTACAAGTTTAATAACCAAGTGCACAGGGAGAAAATAATGTCCATGACCCTAAAGCAACATGAGACAGCAGGCAGTATAGCAGGCATTGGTAGCAGACTGGCCAGTGGACATGTTACTGGCAGTAAAAACACAGTGCACAAAGGGCAGTGTCTTTATAATAGGCACGTGTGGACCACTACCCCTTCAGAGTATCACTACCCCTTCACAGTATCTATGGAACATTACCTAAAATGCATAATGGAGCAGACATATGACTACAGTTGCATGCAAGATTTCCTGCATACTGTAGCACACTTCTATGTCCTGTACACTCAGCACAGCACACATTACTTCTCCTGTCCGCCATGCACTTGGTTATTAGAGCTCTGGGCATGACATTGTCTGTTTCTCTTTGTCCACAGGGAATTTGCAACAGCCATGGGTCCCCAACTAACTGTAACACAGGGAGACAGCTCACTTCCTTGGTGCCTGAACCCCTCTTCTGCAGCATATAGTGATTGCAGCTCATAAATTCTGCAGATTTATGGAACTTGGGGAACTCTGTCCTTATTGCTAAGGAGTGTAATCTAAGCTTTGGCTGACTTGGGTGTCATATTTGAAGCTCAAGTTGAAATCTGCTCACGTACCTGTGCTACTCTGTGGTTAAATGTTAATTGATGTAGCTAACATTTGTAACACAGGAGTTGCCACTGTTCAGAAAAATACATTACTTCTAGTGTCTGTAACCTGCCTCGCATTAGATACACATTATAGATATACTACGAGTATTTATTCAGGGAACTTTTCATAACACTGTGTTGATCTTCTTTTGTAGTCATCGACGTGATGGTGTTTTTGTCCCCATTTTCCTCTCTGCCAAGGTTCTTTTCTCTTCTCCCTACTTGACAAGAAAGGTTTCCCTGAATGTTATGAAGCAGTGAACAAAATGCTAAGTAATTCATTTTAATATGTATCCTTTTATCTTTGCATAAATCACTGTTCTCAGTCAGATTTATACATACCACGTTTCTATTTGTCTCCTGTTTTGCTTTTTAAAACTAAAGATGCATTAAAAAGAATTGGTAATCAATAGCTTATACATTCTCTGCATAATGTTATATTAAACCAACATATTAAAGGATAGCATGAACAATTTCGGCTTGATTTCTGAGTAACACTGAGTTCAGTAGAGATCAAGTTACTATTGGCTAGTGACGCTTGAAGCCAGCTGCCGCAATACAATTTTTCATCCATAGTCCTAACAACTGTCAGCTAGATTTTTTTTTGTAATAAAAGGTATGAAATTTGCAGCTGCAAAATTTGCCCTAATTGCTTCATTATATCATTTTCTTATTAGCATTTGTAAATCCTTTCAAGCCTTCCTATTTAGATACTTATAGGAAGATCAAACAGCAATTATAAGGAGCTCTAATAAGCACTCTGTCCTATTTGTTTAAAGAATAACCGATCATAAAAGCAGAGTGAGTATTTCTGGTCAATGAGTAGGCTCTCTTATTCATTTGACATGGAGCACTCTTTACTTCTATGTCTCAGCAGTTGCTTCTTAGGCAAGCATGAAAGTAGATTTTTCTGCCACAATGCAATTATGTTGTTTTTCTTCATTAGCTAATGAAACACACACACACACACACACACACACACACACACACACACACACACACACACACACACACACACGTGCACATGCACACACACACACACACACACACACACACACACACACACACACACACACACACACGTGCACATGCACACGCACACACTCACACACACACGCACACACACACACACACACACACACACACACACACACACACACACACACACACACACACGCACGCACACACTCACACACACGCATGCGCACACACACACACACACACACACACACACACACACACACACACACACACACACACACCTACCATTTTAAAATTAATAGCAATGTTATTATATTTTAATCTATAAGGTTTCCCTATTTACTGCATACAAATATTTGACAGACATAAAAAAGGAAAAAAAAAAATCAGAAAAGGGTGTAACATCAAGTTTTAGTGATACATGCTTGCTGCACAAATTAAACTAAACCGCACTGACAGCATTTATATCCTTCTGCCTGACAAAAATGTTACAAATCGAGCAAAAGAGCAGTCAGCCAACCTTCTGAAGGACTCTGTGCAACATTTGTACACGCCATCTGTTCACTTTGGCATAGGGGCACTGCTTATCTGCTTAACAAAATGGGATTCAGTCACGTGTGTAATTTGTATGACACCACTCCATTAACTGCTTGAGTCACCCTCTATGAACAACTGTGGGTTGGGACCACGCATGCTTTCAGTGTAACAATGCAGTGCTGAGAGGCATTGGCATAGCCGTCACTGCTTGGGAACACAGTCTGTCACAATATTCTGTTCATTCCCTGGGTGCAGTGCAGCTAAAAGCTACATATGCTGCAACTGCTCTGCTTGAAGTTAGGTAGTATGGCCTGCTATGAATTGTGATATACAAATTTTGAAATGGCAAAATCCTCACTGACAGGGAACAGTCTAACTTATATAACTGCACCCACAGGCTACTACATTTACATGTGTCCCTGAAATACTGAGAAGGTACTGCAGTGCTCATTTCCAAAGATATGCAGTGAACTTCATGTCATTATGTTTAGCTTGAGCACTATACAAACTGGCACTGTACAAGGTGGCCTTATGTAGTTCACATATGTTTGTGACTATTGTCATCTGAATAACAAGTCACCTGAATGTAAACCAGAGATGTTCACATATCAGCTGAACTGAACAGGGGCACAGATAGGTTGCAGTGGAGGGGGCAGCTGCCCTGGGCACATAATGTTAGGTGGTATGATTGGAAGATACCAAATGGTCAGTGGTGCAGTACTGGCATTCATCGCTGTAACACCATTTCTGAATTCAGGTGCAGAAATGAATGCAGATACAGCTTTTACAGTCAGGACTGAAGTACTTCATGATTTCATGTTTGATATAAGTTGTACCTAGCTGCTTGCTACAAATGCAGTACTCATTCTAATACAGTTGTACAAGAACAAAAATATATATTTTTTATTTGAATTTGAGGGGAGTACCAGATCCTGCAATGATACAGGGCACCATAATCACTTGCTACAGCTCTAGTGATTTAGTTATGAACATCCTGCTATGAAAGGCATGTATACAGCAAGTACCATTAAAAATCAGACACATCAGGCGGGTGTGCAACAGCTCACAATATCAGTGGACAAACCAACACCAAAGTATGTTTTGTCTGCCCCAAATAGGGCAAAACAATGTGACAATATTAAAGACATGATGGTGGCAATGTGGTCTTGTGTTTTGAAAACAACATGTAGTAGGGAGCTCTACCATAAGTGATGATGATGACAGAAAAGATAAAAGAACACTAAGGGCATCAAATAGAAGTACACAAATCAAGGAAGTAGATGGGACAGTCACAGTTGAAGCATAAAGTTTACAAAATATATTTTGTTTTCTCAGTTTTTTTACATATGAAAATTAAATAGAAACTTTAAGAAAAATATGGTGCAGTGTGAATACGAAAAAAACATAAATAATTCAGCATGAAGAATGATGAAGACAGACACAATAAACAATGCAAATGATGCATTGCAGATCAAGAAAGGTCAAGCAACAACTAAGGGATTCACAAACTGGAAGTTGAAGAAGTAGAAAAAAATGGATGGGAAAAAGCCTATCAGCACGGCCGGCCTTAGGCATAGGTGAACTAGGCAACCGCCTAGGGCGCCATACAGGCTGGCCTAGTAAAGGGCGCAGTTTGTGTTCATTTATTTAGTCATTTTAATTAATTTACTTTTCTTATTATGCAAACACATAATAAGAAAAGTACATTAATTAAAATGAATAAATAAACCATAGGGCACCGGACGAGGGGGAGGGACGAGTGCCATCCCACTTTTATTCCTGAAGTGTGGCCAGGAAGCTTCAACAACTACAAAAAAAAAAAAAAAATCTCTGTTCCACTACCTTTAAGGAGAAGTACATGCGCATCATACGCACGTACACCGACACTGATGTAAAGACTGCTGGCACAATGAGAGTCCATGTGGCGGACCTGAATGAAAAGCAGCAGGAGTGCCTGAAACAGTTGAGAGACCTAAATGGATGCAATAGTCAAATTTAAATGTTGTAAAACTCGCAAAACAACTTAGGAAATGCAGAGTGCAACATGATGTGCGTGCACCATGTGCTTTGCCGTTCCCTCCCCAAAACTAGCTACATTGGTGTAGAAATGAAAAAATGAATGTTTTGTGTTAGAATCCCATCACTTACTGTTTTGATTAAGTGTCAGTTAAATAACCAGGTGCCAATTACACAGATCTTCTCCCCTCCGAATGATTGCAAAAGGCATTCTATGATTTTATGCCAAGGGGGTTATTCGAAAATTTAATTAGATCTTGCTGGACAGTTATGCCTGAACTGGAGCTACAGGTAGTCTTTGAGTATCTACAGATAGCGATGTGCAAGGAGGGGATGCTGCTGTGGAGCCTTCTTGGTGTAGTGATCGCACTTGCATGTGTGCGTATGTGTGTTTATGTGGTATGGTAGGCAAGAAAGCAAAGTCTAATAATGTGTTAATGCAATCCACCATCTGCAAACTGTGAGTGTAGGGGGTGTATTCAGTTACAGTGAAGCAACCACTCATTACCAGATGCGCTGTCATCAAACAGCACTACATCACAGTCTTTTACTCTTCCAGTTTTGCTTTAGATAATTGCATATTTTGAAAATTCATCAGATTCTGCTTATTTTATTTGAGTTTTTCTGTCTTCGGCAGGTAGTGCATATCAAATATGCATTTTATTTTATTCCTAGATGCTTGATTAAAGCAATGCTTTGTTTTACCATTTTTCTTGTATAATTACAATCGAGTTTCAGTAGTAAAACATGATAAACTGATAGTTGAAGAGTAGAAGAGCAAGGTGTTGGTACTCGTGTATATGGCTGTTCAATTCATGGTGAATAAATACCAGACTACAGTGAGCCTAAGTCAAAAACATGCATCTTAACCTCTGCATATCAAAAATAGCATTTCCATCTAAACAGTTATAGAACAGGGTCGGAAAGATGAGCATATTCTTATTTTTTAAGTTGAAGTTCTTCAGAAAATACATTCTATATAAACACTGATGAAGCATCTTTGTGTATGCTTAGTTTAGTTGTTAATAACGTATGTACTTTAGTTACAGCTTTATGACGAAACAAATGGAAGTCTAAGATGAGCAACATCAAATCTGATAACAAAGATAATAGTAATATTCCTATATCATAGCAGCTGAGTCTGAAAATTCTCCAGTGAAATCAGCACTTTACACCAGTTAAGAAATAGTAATAACAACTAACTAAATCAATATGAAGTTGACATTTAGATGCATGTGTTTGAGATGGTTAACTGAAATGTATAAAATCTAACTGGTTGTTTGGAACACATTAAATGTAGCAAGACTGTTGATTCAGCACATCTAAAGATAAATGTGGCACCCACACTTAATTGTGTGCCTGGGAACCCTCAATATTTGCAGGTGATAACTGTATTTGTTTTAATTAAATATTCTCTGATTTAATGTGTGTGCCTTCTTTGAAGCTTGGGCGTCGGTCTGGCACCTCAGTACTGTAAAAATCTACTGCCAATCATAAGCAGACCGGCGTTCCACTGTGGCGACCCCTAACCAGGAAAAGCCGAAAGACATTACTTTCTCTGATTTACAAAACTTGAAAAGGGGTAATTGATTATACAGACAAATTTTATTTTCACGGTCTGTATCAAAAACATTGTGCTACATTGGCAAGTCTTCCCTCCAGCAATTAGGAGCATCCACTATTCTTTCTCTTTATATGATGATTTTTTGGTATACAAAGAAAATTCTTTTGGCATCGCCTCTTGTCTCATTGTGCAATCTGTGTGTGTACTGCTACAAGTCTGGTTAGATGCCCATTTACAGAGGAGAGCTGTGGAGAAAAGCTTCACCAGTCATGGTGATTTAAAAGTGGATGTGAAGGTCAGTAAGTTAAGCACTTTTAAGAAACCCAAACTGTGCAAAAGAATAACAATAGAAATGATCAAATCTGATGCAAATACCAACTGTTTTTATGAAACTACACCAGTGATCAGATGGAGTAGCAATTATTGTTGCATTAGACAGAAAAGCAACTTTCTTCCACCTTGACTGGACATGTAAGTTATTTACATATATGGGTAAAGGGGAATTAAATTAAATTATAGTTATTCATAACAGTGTTGACCTCCTTTTTCCTTTACTCAGCTCTAAGTGGGTGATGTTTGGTCTAGTGCCCCGCCCCTCTTCTCCATCTCAATGATCCTAGTCTTCTTTAACTTGTAAATGTACTGTAGGGTGGAGTCATAGGGTAATATATTCCCAGTCCAGCCTCAGCTGGTAATACAAGCCTGCAGCATAGGGGAAATATCACCAAACATAGCATTACCTACCTTTGACAGCTTTGTTTCATGTGTTAGAAATCAGGCATAATCAAATAGTTCCCTACACATCAAAAAATCTGGAGGCTTGAGTCCTGTGCTTCACAAGTTGATATATTCGGGAAGTATTTCCAGCCTTCTGAAGTGACTTCCTTTTCATTTTACAACAGCTGCCTGGCTAACTGGTTTGTAGTTTCCCTTCTCTTTCTGCAGGCCTGTCTTTTGAAGGTAAATCCAATCTTTTCTTCAACAGTAAAGAGTCACCATATAATCATGGCCCATCTTATTCAAGTGATCGGGAATGGGTTTACTAATTTTCCTCTTCGTTCATTTTAAAATTCTAGAATCCCCAATATGGCCCAGATATTTTGTCCAAACTGTCAATCTTTCACCACTACCATTGTAGAACCAGCTACTCTTTAATTGTTTTCATAATTGTTGCTCAAATCAGAAGTAGCTGTTCATTATGTCTGCCTTTCTGTAGTGGTCTAGCTTCAAATTCATTCCCATTTGTCTAAATTCAGTACCTTTTTGATGGCTTATGTTCATTGTTTCTGCACCTGTAACATGTTTTTTCTTTCCTTTCATCTTGGTGGTTGTTGCTGTTTCCTCACACCAGGCTTTTGCCTTTCTGATATCTGCCTCCCTCTACTTTAGCTGACTTAATTCTGTATCTCTCTTCGAGTTTGTTTCCTTAATGTCAGTGTGCATTCCTTGATATTTTCTATTAATTCTAAGAAAAGTAGTCTTTCCATTTTTGTAGGTTTGCCACCTGCGGTGGTATGCATTCTGTGTGTTTGTGGTTCTGATTCTTCTTCATTGTTTCTCCTTCTAGTTTATGTAATAGAACCTTACTATAAGTCACTTTTTTATATTGCCAAATTTTACTCACTTAAAATCCAGTACTTTGGATTTTTGTGTAACTCGGTTGTAATACAGTTATGTATTATGAATATTATGATATGGTGATTAGTTTTCCCCATATAAGTACATAACTTTCTTATCTGATAGGAATGGGTACATCATCTGCAACTCACAGGGCACATTCAAGCTCTTCCTATCAGGTGTTACAATAACAGAACATACTCTTGATAATTGTAGTGCCAAAAGCAGATCTTTTTTTTTTCTTGTTTGAAAATGTTTTATTAGTTTTACCATAATAAAAATAATAGATTATAAATAACAATTGAAACATAAGTGATGAAGAAAGTTTACTGCTGCTCATGCTAAGTCTGTTTTCAAAGTACAAATAGCTGTTTTTTGTTTATCAAATGGCACACTGTATTGTAGAATCTGAAAGCAGTGTTAGTAGCATAATTGCGTTTGGTGCAGAGGGCTGTGGATTCTACTCCCACACCATGGAAATGGAGTGCTGATATTGTAGTACCCATATGATTGTTTGCATTATAAGGGGGAAAGGGGTTCTACACTCCTGAGTATGTCCTCCTTTGTATGAGATACGTAGTAACTATGAACTTGTTGGTTTATTTCCTATTGCAATATAACCAACTTTTCATTTTTTTTAATGTAATATAGGCAATTAATTTTTCAAGGGCAACAGGCACTGAATTTATAGATAAAACATTAAAATGTAAAGTTGTTTGTCAGTAGCAACCTCTTCGTTAGTTACAGATTTCTTTAATGTAGAATTATTCAGATGGTTTTACTTCTGCAGAGATTGTGAATTTCGCGTGATATTGGTGGATTGTAATTACAGAAGTTTTGAGTGGCCTTTTATGGTTGAAATTTTCTGAAATGGGTAGTTATTGGTTCATACATTTTGTTTCATTGCTTATTAAAAGAATGTTTAAAACTACAAATTTAAAACCCATTCTAGAAAGTGGTGCTATATTATACAAGGAATATAATTTAATACAGTCAGGAAGATGAATAAAAAAAACAAATACGTGTATGCATGGCCCTAAAAAATGTGTGCAAGTAGTCTATTTTGAAAACAGCCAAAGGTAAACTTAATCTTCCACTGGCCAGATGCATTTTCTATGAATCTGGGTTTTCATGCTATTTTAATGAATGTGAGTTTTGCCATTTCAATGAGTATTAGTTTCAAGGGTAGAGAAGATTAGTTGTTGTTGTGTCTTTCGGCTTTTCCAGGTTAGGGGTCGCCACAGCGGAACTCCGGTCCGCTAATGATTGGTAGTTGATTTTTACGTGCCGAGATAAGGGTAGAGAAGATTAGTGTTCATGCTATATCTGTATTCATTGCGAGACTGTATTGTTTGTTTAGCAAATGGCTATCTGTGTTTGTGTTACTTTATTTCAATATCTGTAAACATTGTGGAAGTAAATAAGAAAACAGTATGCACACTGACAGATTTGAACAGTGTGTATGGTAACTGGTGAGAAATAGCCAAGTAATGGAACACACTGGAATGGCTGGGGAGGGGGCTGCTGCTGGAGGGTAGGGGTTTCTGCAAGAGGGGTTGCTCTGAGGGGCAATCTATTACCCTGCCTAGGGCCCTATTTGACTATGATCCAGTTCTGGTGTTTAAAGTAAGAAATAAGTACACAAAGGTAGTTGCAGTTTTACATTACAAGGTATCTTTTTCTTCTTATGCATTTAAATGATTTAAGGAAATTAATGGAGTGGCTTTCTTGGGGAGTGACCTACCTGTGGGTGTGTCTCAAATAGGGTTGTTTTGTGACTATGTTGTGGGTAGGGCATAAGGGGGCACCGGAGCACTACTTCTCCTAGGGTGCTATTTCAGCTAAGGCCGGCCCTGCCTGTCAGGAAGGGATGTTTGATGTGACCACATATGTAGAATGCCGGCATGTCAAATTAGAAGGTACTGTATAAAGGAGTACAGAAATTTCATGGAGCCACATATCCGCAGCAACATTTAAACAGATTAGTTCAATGATGAGTCTTACATGTAATGTAACTGGACGCATGCATGCTGCTTATGTATGATATAACCATTGTATACACAGCATATAGCAATGTGCAATGTGCAATATCGATGTCAAGTTACAATTATGCTGCCATTGGTGTGTACCATCTCTGGTGTCCATGTTGTAAGCATATACCTAGCATTTACAAATGGACTTGGGATACTATAGAGATCCATTATGGCTATACATTGCCAGAAGATGCACCAAAGTAAGATATACCCCGGTGCAAAACTAGCAGTCGCATCTATGCTAGATGTTAAGTGTAGCAAACCTTTCTAAAGGAGATACTGAGACATTTGACCCTTTTTGCAATACTATCATCATTATGGTTCATATTAAATCCTGCAGACTGGGGACCATCATCCTTGAGATGCCTCTTTTATCATGCTTCACAGCTTCTGGGAAACATCAATCACAACAACATGGGCCACAGGTTTCCACAAGGAAGCCATATCCTTTGGGCCATTTAATGGCCTACTATTGCAAGTCCTCCTCCTGGGATATCTGATGTGATGACTCTGTAACAAAGAAAATTACATATGGATATAAAGAGAAACACTAACAGGACCTGAAAGTAGCCAGGGTTATGGACATTAAACTGAAAAACCATTGTATGTGTCAGAAGATAATCACATTTTCCTGTAATAAAAGAGGACTGAAAAGCAGAAGTAGGAAAACCATCTGAAGACACTGAAATGTCAGCATGATTCTCCTATGACTAGTCTTACCAACAAGGAAAGTCAACTCTACTGCCAGGATTATTACTATGCAAAAAGGAGAGGTTTACAACCGGGTCTATATCAGTTCACCGAAACTGCTGAAGTTTGAACACCATATGTTCGAACTTCTAACCACGAAGTGCAAAAAATATCGAAGTCTTAGAACAGTGATTTTTTTTCCCAGGGAAAAAAATCGCTGTTCCAAGAAACACACACACAACACAAGCACACCACAAAAACAGCCAAACCACACACATGCACTTAAAATCCTACATCTAACCCTACGCTAAACTGTACATACACTACTATCTATCAACTTACCTTAACCCAAACCCTAACCCTAAGATCTGTCACTATAGCACACTCACCTAACCTGCGCGCTAACCCTAACTCACCTATCCCGCCCTAACCCTAAAGTCTGTCACTATCGCACACCCACCTCACCCATCCCCTAACACTAACTCACCTAACCCACACCCTAACCCTAACATCCACACAATCGCACAGTTGCCTAAACCCGACACGTAACTTCCCACCACAGTCCTGATAATCATAAAGACACAGAAACGGCCCACCAAATTCTTTCCTTGGGAAAGAATTCGGTTTTCCGTGGCTTCGCGATAATCAGTGTTCAAACTTCACAGATCGAACATCTGGTGTTCGATCGTCAAACGTTTCAATGGACTAATATAGACCCTTTACAACCTATATGCACACAGTACAATAAAATGCATGAACATACACACACACACACACACACACATACACACACATGAATGTACACATAAACACACATGCATGTACACACAGACATACACAGAAAAATGCATGCACATATATAGATACTGATACATAAATGCATTTACACACATGCACTTGCACACAAATGCACACACAAACATACATGTTTCTTATATTGACATACACATTCTGGCCTTCTGCCCAACCATGTAGACATAACAGTCACAACACAATAGAAATGCACAGTGCAGGTTCTAATCCACATGCTTAGACATACAGTCACAAACTAAATACTAACCACTGATTATGAAGCTGTTACGCATGCCTGTTCATTTCCCATTGCATAGTAATTTGCATGTGAAAGCAAATAGATTCATAGGTTCATAGGTAGGTACTAGGCTATCGACCCAAGGGCCTAAGTAAGCCTAGCCAACAAGGTTCCCTGGCTTACGCCAACCCAAGAAAGTTAATTTCCTGTGCCCCTGTGAAGAAGAGCCACAGAAGTGATTCCCAGGGTGTATTCCTTATTACCCATTCAGTCATCAAGAATTTTCTTCAAGAGTGCTAATGAGGAACTTTGCTTGACATAGATGGGTAGCTTGTTCCAGAGTATAGGAAGTTTCTGGGACAGGAATTTATCCCTCCAGCACGTCCTGTGTATTGTAGTGACAAGGTTTAGGTCCCTAGAGTGTGTAGCTTGGAGGGATTGGGATTTCTTTAGATGTAGCATGTCCAACAGCTTTATATGTTAGGCAGAGATCATCTCGGAGTAGGTAATATGCTATGGAGTAAAGCTGGAGTTTTTTTAAATGGTCAGTGTAGGGCATCTGTTTGAGGCCAGCAATCCTCTTTGTGAGGTACTTCTGTGGCCTTTCCAGCTGCTGCAGATGTCTTGTGAGGCACATTCCAATAGGGCCTTTGTACTCTATAATGGGTGTAATGAGCGTCGAGTAGAAGAGAACAAAGACCTCTTTTTTCCTGGATGAGAACCCTTTTGTGATGAGGTGTGCCACATAGAAGGACTTCCTGACAACTGTGGTGATGTGATTTATCAAAGGAGAAACTACTGTCCACCTGGGTCCCAAGGTCTCTTATCACACATTCGGTGTTAAGTAGACTGCTGCCTATGTTATGCTATGCTATGCTGCATTGTTAAAACAAACTGGAAATTTGTTAAAGCAAAAGTGGAAGTCTCAGATTTGGTGGGGAAACATTTTGTATATGAAATGTCTGGTAATTTGAAACAACTGTTAGTTAAGGTTAACAAGATGGACATCAAGAGTTGGAACAAAAGTGTCTAGAGATGTGAGAATTGTAATCGGTGTTCGTTTATTATGGTAGGAGACCATGTTATGTTAGATTCCCTTTATGTTAAAATCATTCCCTTTCAGAATGGTAATGGTGGTAGTAGGCAACTTGTGTACTTAGTGAAATGTTTTACTCCCAGGTTTTTATATAGGGAAAACAGAAAGGGTCTTCAGAAAATGACGTTATGACATCTGAAAGAGCAACCAAAGCAATTCAGTGTTCAAACATACTCTGGAGTACACCAACATTATTAACTTTGTCCATGGGATTGGGGAAATTGGGGCTTTAAATCCCAGGGGAGGTGCGTGGCATAACAACTTATAATGCAAAGAGCTATTTTGGCAGATAAGACTTGACACCACTACCCCCTCCCAGTACTGAATACCACATAGCTATTGCCCCAGTCCTCATAGTTGTAATTTTAGGTTTCTTTTACTACTTATATTTTTACATTTCCCATACAGTTTGATAGCTTTAGAAACCTATTTTGACATATGACTTGATTTATAGTTCATTTAGAAAATATTTTTAAACATTTTTAAGATTTAATATTTTTATAAAATGTAATATTTTCGTTAATTGTAAAACTGATAAATTTGAATGTTCTGCAAGTTATGGTTATGCATTATGTGGTTAAGCTTAGGTTTGCATCTACAATAACAGTAAATTGAATATGTTGTTTAATTTTAGTATGTGCCTTTAAGTTCACCTTTTTACATAGGCATCACAAGTACTTAAGCATGAGATGTTTAGAATTTGTTAGTTCTGATGAAGTCTTTAACAATATACGGGATAAAAGCACTTAACTAATTTCTGGTAAAAAATAAAATAGTGTGGGTTTTTTTCACTTAGTTAGACTGCTTGGAGTGTTTTTTTCTTCTGTGCTTCTAGGTTAGTAAACTGAGCATGAAAACCTTGACCACACTTGCTCCTCCTATATACTTGCACACACATTCCATTTAGTGTGAGCCATGACAATACATATATGCATGCATATTATACTGTTATGCCAGGGTATAATGCAAGTGGACAAGAGGTTGTGACCGTCCATGTTATCATATTTAGTGCTTATCCAATGTACATCTCTGTAATCATATGTCAAATGCAGAGGATAATATTTGTACCTACCCTCCACCCTTGTTGCAATTCTTCATATATTTTTTTTTTGAGAGGTGTTGTTTTACTTCTATCCATTCATGTTTTCATTTTCAACAACACCTGCCATAGCTATGCTAATGGGGTGGTCTAGGTTACACACACCCACACCAGCCCCAGCTTTCCCTGGTTTCCACGCCACCTGGTTTCCACCCTGCACTCCAGTGATGGAGGAGGGTTGACTTTGCTGTGGTCTTTGGCAATCACTCACTAGAAGAGTCTCTGGTAACACTGCTAGGGTCACATAGCTTGTTGCATGGAAGGAGTCTGTAAAGGTAGTGAGGTACTTAATTGACCAGCTGCTAGAAGCCCATATTGGCTGCCTGGAGTGTGTCCTTGGGTAGCTTACAGTGTTGCATTTTTTCCTGGCACTGCCTTCACATCCTCTGGCAGGGTCCAGTGGGGAGTGTGGTCAGGATATCAACTGATATCTTTCTGGGTTTGTCCTGGGGAGTGTGTATAAAGGATGCTTATATCTTCTCTATCCACACTGCCAGAGAGTGTGGATAAAGGAGGCTTATACCTACTCTGTCTTCCTTGCTGGTGGTCCCATTCCTTGTGTGATACCTTCAGTCACTTTTGTTGACTATGCTTCCATATGTGGCAGCATCCCCCCAGTCAGTCATTATCTCCATTTCAGGTTTGTTTGATTGATTCTCTGTGTACTTCTGTTTGTGACCTTATCCTCTTTCCATCCTTTGTCTTACCCTTGCATCATTCCCACCTTTCAGTCTCCTGCCAGGATCATCCATCTGGAGTTAGCAAAATGGATTAAGAATATAAGCTTTAAATAAGTTAAATTATGCAGTGCATTATTTGATTCTCCCAGCCTTCATTTGCCATGTATGTGACCTTCCGCAAGGCATTTGCAGACAAGTGTTTAAAGGAAAATGTAAATTTGGGCAAGTCTCCTTAATGGTCTCCTGACTATGCACCTGGGAATAACCTAAAAAATGTATTGAGCTCCTGTCCCTGGAATAAATGCATCTTATAATCTCCAGTCCCGCTCTTGCCTCCAGTGTTTTATTGTCTATGTTTCCTTGCTTGCTGCACCCACATTTCCTATGTTTCCTTGCTTGCTGCACCCCCATTTCCTACTTTTCCATATGCTTATTTCCACCACTTTCAAAAGTGAAAATATAGCTGCAAACAATTGCTGTAGGCCCTTTAATGTGTCTTGCAAACTTTCTCATCATGTTGCTATGTCTTGCATGTGTGTGCTCTTAGCCGTTGCTTTGCTGTTTACTCAGATGTCTTATTTGTGTCAGTCCAAGTCTGCATTGTGGGAACATCTCTCTCTCTCTCTCTTTATCTTTCACTTCCTGTGCTAGGTTTGCCATTTTTCATGGTGTTTTTTTTAGTTATGTGAAATCCCCGCATCACTGTATGAGGCATACCCATGGGAACCTTGACACAATTGTGTTAAGCATATTTCTGAATCCCATGGTCTGCTATAAACTATGCTTGAAAGCATGATTGAAAGCAAAACATTCCAACTTGATTAAATGATTCCATCAATAGCAAGTATATTCTAAAAAAGAAGTCTGCCGATATATAATTGTTTCATTTTCATATATACTGTATATTATTTTAATATATTTTTATTGTTTTTGCTATGCTCTGTTGTTGTATAACACAATCTATTGGGATGACTTTTTTAAATGTTGCTGGCAGTGCAGTGGTGCAGCGATTGACATTGTCACCTTACAGCAAGAAGTTTGCTGGTTTGATTCTTGGCTGGGGTGCCTTCTGTGTGGAGTTTGCATGTTCTCCTTGCATTTGTGTGGGTTTCCTCCCACAATCCAAAGACATGGGTCTGGAGTGTTTCTCCCTGGGCATCTGCTGAAAATAGGTTCTGTCCTAGTCTGACTTTCCTGGTCAACAAATGTTAAATAAATAAATGTATGTTTCATCATTTTGTTCTGAAGCCATCTTGTGGTAAACAGACAAAAGCATTTGATAATGTTGGAGCTGTGATGCCTTTTCTGGTATAATGCTTGTTTTGTTTTTTAGTTGTTCTTATTTTTTACTACAAGATTATATCTTAGAAAAAAGACATTTCATTTTAAAGTACCTAGAGCAATTTCATCTTTCACAAAACATGATGCCTCATATAGCCACAAATCAATCTTTTGGGAAATGCAACCTGAAAGAAAGCCAGAAGCTGTAGGCAGAGAGATTCATTCTTTTTCTTGGCTGCGAGACAAATACTTGAGAAGTATGTAAAATAGTGGTGTGGAACCTTTTTTTTTCAAAGAAGAAGAAGAAAAAGAAAGGGTATAACTTTTTTGGTTTCAGGAGGGAGAGACAGTGTTGCTTTGATAAAATAGAAAATAAAAGTTCAGAAGTTACAATGAAATGAGGAAAACATGATATACATTTGCCATCTGTTCTTCATAAGACTGTCAAGTACTACTGACACTACAAGATGAAAAGGCCATGAAATTTGTGGATTATATGATTCTTCAATATATGACTAAATTATAAATCACAGAAGAAACGATCACAGAAGTTACAGGCTTTTGAGAAAAGCAGATTTTACATTTAGAAAAGTAATATATTTTGCAGAGTAAGATAAATTATGACACCACAATTAAAAGAATTGACTGAAAAAGAAATGGAAGTACATAAAACTATAAGACATATAAAAGGACGTGGAGTACAAATATCATAATAATAACTCAAAACTGCAATGGTTCTGAAAGTGGGAATCTTAAGCATGATACAAACCATTTTACAGAAAAAATAGCATTGTTTCCTATGTATGGCTATAAATTTGGTAAGAAAGAGAAAAAAATAACAGTACAGAATTAGCTGTTTAGAATCTGTCGTGAGAGAAACCACTTTGCAAATGTATAAAAGAAAAAAAAAACATGTTAAGAAGAGAATTATTAATGCTGTGGAACAAAAATCATGAAAACACATTACTTTTAGGAAAAAATAAAGGTTGAAGAACCAAACATAGTACAGGAATGTATCAAAAAGAGAAAGAACAAGATAATCTTTTGAAAGCTGATAAGAAACATTCACAACAAATAATTGCAGCATTGTGTTTAAGTTAGACATCAAGACAGCTTGTAAGTTAAAATCAGTTCCGTTTCTTAAGCTCAGTATTTGAAAAGGAACAGGATTAAATAGTTCTTTGTGTGCATTGCTTTATTGTTCAAGTCATCATGTTAAACTACTGCAATAAAGACATTAAATATATTGGGGAAGAAGGCTATTTAGAGGATTGGAATGGCGGAAAGAATCAGGATATAAGATGTAAAGAGCGTAGATGGGGATGATTTCTTTCTTGAGCATGCCCAGCAGTGGCTCATGGTACTTACTGCTTCACATCTCTCAATCTTCCCTATTGCTTTTGTTTTATTTATGTCTCATGTGATATACTGGGACTTCATTTTTTCAGTTTAGGAGAATGCAATGTATGACATTACAATAAAGTGTCCTATACTTGTGTATGTTTATACGTACCACATTAGATTGCCTTTCTCTTACCTTAGTCATAGAGGCTACAGGCTACTTATTTATTTACATGTTTTATTGACTCTCTCAAATCGGCACTTCATCTTCAGAATGAATAGCAAGAGAAATATAATGAGTGTTTATATCTTCAAATATTTCAGATGCGCACAAAGGAACAGTGATATTAAGGAGGTGTGAGTCTATGTGTGTATGCAGATTAGTGTTAGAGTAAGAGGTAGGTAAGGGGGTAATTTTATTGTGTGTGTGTGTATGTGTGTGTGTGTGTGTGTGTGTGTGTGTGTGGGTGTGTGTGCGTGCACGCTTGTTTCTGTACTTGTATATCCATTTGTGTGTGTGCTGCTGTAGGTGGGATATGTCTGAATGTCTTGTGTTTTTGCAGTGTTATGGAAAGGTTTTTTTTTTAAGTAATATAGTACACTGGGTTTAAGCAGAGGGTAAGGATTAGCATTTGTTTATAAGGTGGTGCAGTGGGGACAAAAAGGAGTTAATGTTATACAATGGCATGGCCAGTTGTCTGTTAGACACTACTTTAATCTATGCTGAAATATTTTTAAGTTTGCTTCACCTCTTAAGACTGGGGCGTCCAGAAGTTTGCTACATGTGATTTAGAAGGCAATATCTGCTTTTGATGCAGAGATCTAAGTTTTTTACTGGCAATGAGTTTAAGAATCTAGTTAAGTGTGGAACAGTTGTTGGGTTTACATATGATATTGTATGTGTGGCTTTAAGTTGGCTGAAAGTTAATGAGTTATGCAGTTTGAACCATTGTTGTAGGGCAGCGTAACAATAAGCAACATTTTATTGACTAGTGGCTAATTTTACAATTTGTAGTCAATGTTTTCAAGGCTATGAAGTTTTGTTTTCTAAAGGTTTGTGAGAATGGAAGATACATAAACTGGGCTTAGGAATAGAAGAAATTAAGAAAATCTTAGTTGTGATTCTTGTGTAGGATAAGATTTAATTCCTAAAACATACCAAATTTTTGCTGAGTTTTGGCAATAACACAAATAGCATGCATGGTCAAACTTGAGACTTGCATCTATAATAAATGGTTTGTGGTTTCTACTGTTAGGAGATCGAAGCCTGTTAAAAAGGTCTATGTATATTACCTTTTTACCTTATTCCTCAGGAATCTTTACTTTTTTTTTAACAGCTGATGGGCACTTGTCTTCTTTCCACCATGTCTCATCTTTGTTTCTGAGGATAGCCACAAAGCTGGTGAAGTTTTGATGTTCCTTTTTGAGTGAGGAGCACAAGAGCTGAGAATATTAATAAGCTGACAACCTTGTTTAGGGCAAGTGATTTAAGTAGACTTAACTTGTACTGTTGTATCAGAGAGTTAAATCTGGCTTGAAAGACATTTTTCTTAGATCTGTTCCGGTAAAAGGAGGTAGGTAAGGGCAGTTTAGGCTGCCCATTCAGTACAGACAGACCAAATAATGTCACAGATAACTGATTTAATGCATACTTTGAAACTTTTGCTAGGTCCTTATGCAAGTAATATACTTAACGTTCTAGAATTTTTGTCTGTAAATACATTAAAAGGACATTCTATAGCAGTTTAAGAAAATGTAGCCCCTTGAACCACCTTACTGGTGTGTGTGTGTGTGTGTGTGTGTGCGTGTGTGTGTGCATGTGTGTGTGTGTGTGTGTGTGTGTGTGTGTGTGTGTGTGTGTGTGTGTGTGTGTGTGTGTGTGTGTGTGTGTGTGTGTGTGTGTGTGTGTGTGTGTGTGTGTGTGTGTTAAACCTAACAATAACTTTGCTATTACATCTAATCCCAAAACTACATTCTACTTTACCAAATGCCCTTTCCCCACCAATACCATTACACAAGTCATTCACACATGTATACTTCACAACACACATGACAACAAAGTTCTCACTTACTTAGCCCTTAATTTAACCCTTAACCAGAAACACTTGCACAGCCATGCTCATATCCATTAACAAATACAAGCTTACTAAAACACTAAATCTATTACTTTTTCTATCTTAATTCTGACTATAACCCACAAATGGTCACACACACACACACACACACACACACACACACACACACACACACACACACACACACACACACACACACACACACTCCTACACCTAAGGACAAAGCTTTCAGTACTCCAAAATCTATGGAATTAAAACTAAGCCCCACTTAGCTTCACACAAGCAAAGCTCTCACTCAACAAGGTCAATCAGTTCTGCTACATGTGATTTAGAAGGCAATATCTGTTTTTGACACTTAATGAATACTTCTTTCACCTAAAAATGACAGAGGCAAATTCTGTGAACAGAAACTTATCAGACAGTGTTTATTGCATTTTATACACACACACACATACAATTTATATATGTATACATTTTATATATATATATATATATATATATATATATATATATATATATATATAGGTTCACTTTATAATCTTGAAATACTAAATATCAAATTTAAGTATCTTGAGACTAAAATACCAAAGTCCAGTTCTGCAAAAGACTATATAAACGAATCCAGAAATGTTGAATCAGCGGTTATGGTGGCGTGCTGTGTTAATGGATAGCTGGAGATTCTGGTAAGTGTTTATATTTTAAGGGTTTTGGGTAGGGAATTTAGTGTATGTTAGTGTGTTTGGTAGTTGTAGGTGTAGGTTACGGTATGTAGGTAAGATTGTGAGTGTGTAAGTGTTCAGAATGGTAGTGTTTGTACTTATGTGATGTGCGTTTGTGCGAGGGGAATGTACATTGTGTAGTGATGGGTTTCATGTCTTTCCTGCGGATTCACTATCATTCCATGTAGGACTAGCTTAGTCCTGCACTGAAGTGGCTGTTTAGAAGCAGGAAGGCAGGGCACCATGCATATCACTGAAGGTGTGCTGCCTGAGCTCCTAAACGGACACAAAGCGCATACGAGTGCAGGAGGGGCGTGTCTGAGAGAAGAGCTCTCAGAATATACACGCCCCTGCAATCAAGAATAGCAGTTTAGGAATAAGAATGAGCGAGACCGCTCATAGGTGTTCGCATACCTCCAGCAACATCCCCCAAGTTTACAAGAGACATAGTTAAAACATTAAATATAAAGAAGTTTTTTTTTTTTATGAAACAGATTTAATTTTACTGGAGGTGCGTGAGTTTGCCCATCGCTTAGCTACAGTTAATGCAGTTTAAATGGCACAAGAGGATAAAAAGCAAAATATATGCAAATGAAGCAGTACAGTAATAGTATAGTGGCCAGAGCATTCACCTTATAAGCAGTCATTCGTGGTTCGAGTCCCACTCCAGTACATTCCATTTTTGATGTCAAATCATTTTATGACCAATTTTATTGTTGCATAACCTACTAAATAACATATATTTGTGAACTGGAGTACTGCATTAAATGCAAATGTGAGGTGTCATTGTCATAATGTTGTAAAGTCCACAGATAATCACAAGTGCCCCATACAGTATATGTACACAGGAATCAGGGATACAAATGGAAGGTAAAACGTGTAATGAATGATAAATCCATACAGTTTCCAAATCCACCACCTTCTCAAGAACCATTTGACTTTACTGTCTAAATTAGTGCTGTGGTAAGCAGGAGTAAGCAGTAGTAAGCAAGAGGAAGTATATTTAAGCAGTAGTAAATGAGTTTAAGCCCGTTTGCGTGGGAGTAAGCAATGCACAAACAGGTTAAGCAATACTGGAGCTAACTCTCTGTAAGCATATTTAACCGAAGGTTAGCATTGCTTACCCTAACGCAAACCCATGCAAACCTGCTTACAATTGCTTAAAAGTGCCTTAATCACCCTGTATGCAACAGCTGCTTTCCTGGCCAGAAACAAAATAAACAGCCTTTGCAGGTCTTGAACCCAGGAACCTGTATAGTATAGTCACTGTAGTTAACCACTAAGCCATCACATCAATACATAAGACTGAGGTATCACCAAACAGATCCTCACTATAGGAAAATCAAACTGAACATGTGAAAGGTATATACATTTTTATATTGTATAGCCTACTACATAACATAAATATGTGAACTGGAGTACTGCAATAAGCCCAGATGTAAGGTGTCATTGTAATAAAGTGCAGAAATCCCCTAATAAACACAAATACCCCATACAGTGTACGTACACATGAATCATGGATACCATATATAACATGTAATGAATAATAAATCAATGTCAAAAAGTACATAAAATGCAAATTAAATATTAAGCAATGCTAAGCATTGCACAGCCCAGCTTTGTAGATGTAGGCAATGTGTTGGCCATCTAACTCAGTCTGCCCATTGGTATACCCCTTTAAGCAATGCCAACCTTAGGTAAGCAGGTTTGTCCATAACTTAACATTTTCAAAATTGTCCAAAAATGGCAAAGTGCAGGAAAAAAGCTCTATTTAAACCCAACCAGTGGGAATACATCTCATAACTGGTTGCAGCTTCCTCCTGTAGGCACTTTGTCTGGTATGGGAGAGGGTGTGCACTTTCGTGCGCAGTGCTGGGGCTCCATGAGACCAGAGTCATGGCAGAAATCCTTGTGAAAGACCATGACCAGAGTCTGCTGCAGGGCCAGTACCAGGTTTCCCAATACAAAGCGGAAGCCTGGGACCGTCTCGCCCACGACCTCACCAGTGCCACTGGCATACCCTGAACTCGTGAGCAGGTCAGGCATCACTATGCTGACCTGAAGCAGAGAAAGGGGGGATCTCTTGGATCAGTGGATCCAAGAGGCTAGGAGGATAGGGCATGTCCTAGCCATGTGTAAGTATCAGTCCTCTACCTGTTTAATAATTGCCAGCTCATGCATATTATGGATAGGTATGGCTAAGTATTCCTCTTTTGTCTTTTACAGTGGCAGATGAGCGAGCTGCAAACCAGGAAGCCCATGCCTGTAGAATGCAGCGGTTGTGACACGAAGTAGGTTAGTAATACTCTGCATGTTCTGTCATAGGAAATAAATCTAAAAGTAGTAGTAAGTTAATTGCCTGTGTAAAACCTGTATTGTTTAAGGCATGTACTGCATACACCAGAGAATATGACAGAAAGAGTCTCATATAGGTTGTATGTAAATAAAAGCATAATAGCTTGACAATAAAGGTCTAACTGCTGGACTGCATGTGTTTACTCTGCTATCATATGGTAATGTAGAGTTGCAATCACTTAATAGTACTGTTGTATTAAGCACTGTTACCCACACTGTGCTACATAAATAAAATGTGTAGGCATGTCTGTTTATGACTGTTGTAATCCCAAGAGGTCATATAGTACAACTCAGAGAGACTTAGAAAAAAGTGTAAAGACAGACAACAAAATCAAAATAGCACACTCAACTGAGAGGTGAACTGTTGTATTTTTATCACACACAGCCATGGTTCGAATCCTTGGAGTGGTAGTAGGCTGTATGCAGAATCATACCCCACAACTGTACAGATATGTCCAGAATGACCAGTAAATCGGCCCACATATGCTGCCTGCCACCCTGTCCCACTGGCAAATCAGTGGGATGATCCCAGATGTTTATGCAGCAAACAATTCATACAACTGATTGTCAGACATCTATAAGAACAAATCTGTCACTCTAGCAACTCCCCAAAATGTTATGAGAGTAATTAGCCAAGTATGTCCCATCTCCACGCCCATGTTGTCAAGCTGTGACCAGAGTGTGTACAACAACAGAGTGAGATGTATATGCATAATACTAATGTGCAATCTGGTAATTTGTGTGGCAACATTCAGGTAATGCTAACAAACACTGGTCCCACAGGTCTGTCAGATACGAACACTGTGCCTAGAAATAAAAGATTGATATCCTTTACTGGTACTGTTTGTTCTGGTATTGTATGGCATTGTTAGTGTTGCAGTTGCTCAGAATACTAAGGTATTACTCACCACTGTCACCCACACTGTACTACATAATACAACTGTCTAGGAAATCTTGTATAAAAGTGTTGTAATTACAAGGTCAGAATGTAAAAGCACATGAGAATTATAGACAGAAATCAGACAAGAGACACACAGCAATATCTATATAGCACATTCAACTGTGGTGGACAGTGTTTTATTTTTAGCAGACACAGCCATGGTTCAAATCTTGGGAGAGGTAGTAAGCTGTATGCAGAATCATACCCCACAAGTGTACATAATTGTTCAGAATGTCCAGTTAATCTGTCCACATCTGCTGGCTGTTACCCTGTCCCCCTGGCATATCAGTGTGCTAATCTCTGACATGTAGGCAGCATTTCATGTCATGTAACTGACTGTCAGGCCTGTACATATTTGGAAAATGTCATTGAAAACAAACATGTCATTGTAGAATTCACTAAAAGTATATTAGGGCAATAGTGGAAATATGTCCCTATTCACCTGCATGTGTTGAAGACATGCCCAGAGTGTGTGCAATAAGAGATGGACAGGTATGTGCATAACATCAACCTGGAATCTGGGAAAATGTGTAGAAACAGTTAGGTAGTGTTAACAAACAATACCTCCACAGGTATACCAAGTAAGAGGTGTATACTATAGGTAAAACTCAGTTCATGTATATAGTTGTCGACATCCATACCACTGTCCAAACTAAGGTGATGGGGTAGTGTACTAAGACCTGTAAAGTACAGATCACAGCACAGATTAGGAAAGTAATGCGATCTACAGGAATATACTACTTGTTAATTGACATTTTTCTCTTTCTCCACCATATCTGCAACAATAAACTAAATACACAACTCAATCAGTATGTGCTGCATTAAATCTACTGTTGGGATATATGTCCTATTGCTTGATAATTATTTAAATTTGTTTCTATGCATGTGCCATGTTGAAATACTCCCACATTGGTGCCATGCTGCCATCAATGTACCTGCATGCTGTTGTAATGACCACTGTAGTTCCATATATGCATGTGTTCTGTTTGCTATGCAACTCTTCCATATCTAGTGTTTGGGTTAATGGAAATATCTATGCATGATGTTATACCTAATCCTGGAATGTGTTGACTATTACTAACCCACATATGTTGATAAAAGTTTAAACACCATAGCATGTTTGGGAAGGCCGGTTGTGGAGGACCCACCTGTCCCACTTCAGCTGGCCATGGCACTGGGCTGCAGCACATCTGGGGCCCAACCCGGGACCTCCTCATCCATTGGTCCTGCACCACCTTCAGGTGGAACCACCTCAGGGGATGGGGCTCATCCCCATGGGAGAGGGCACAGACAGGACACTGTCATCCGTTGCTAGGTCCGGGTCGAAGTGCGTAGTGAGCTCTGCAGGGAGTTCGGAGATTTGCTACGCCAGGTTGAGGGCTGTGTGTCACAACTAGAGGGTCAGCCTGGCCCTCCTACTCAGACCCCAGCACAGTCACCTTTGGGGCTGTGATGGTGCAGTGATCCAGCCTATGGGTGGGGACCTCAGTCCCACTGTTTCCATAAGGGGACTCATGGGCTTCCGATTTCTAAACACCCCTCCCGACCAAGGTGCTTACCCCCACATGTGTCATAAACCACCCCTGTATGTGTCTTGTTTGTCTTGTCTGTTAACCTACCCAACCTACCTCCCCAAATATAAATATACCTACTATCCCTCCCCAACATCAAACTCTCACCTGAAAAAAAAAGGGCAATCTGTTCCCAAAAAATTCTCGCCTCACACATAGCTGTCCATTTCGTACATGCCCACTGGACACATGTAATCTGGTCTAACTGGCTTAACAACATATTATTGTTGTCCTCTCCTCTCTCTCAGGGGTATGAGTATCTGTATCTATCTCCAAATTCAGTGTATATGCACAGCTGTTGCTGTAGAAGAAAAGGGCAGCTATGGACCTTCCCTACACCCTTCCTGCACATCCCTATCTATTTTCCCTACTGTCTTAACCTCTTTGTGCTTCTTTTTCATGACTTTCCTATAAACCCTTTTTCATTTCTTTTAAAAAAATTAGCATGGGGTAAGCGAGAGTAAGCACTTTTAAGCAGCAGTAAGAGGGTTTAACCATGTTTGCGCTGGAGTAAGCAATGCCAACACAGGTTAAGCAATTGAGAAGCTAAATCAGTATAAGAAACTGTAACAGGAAGTTAGCAGTGCTTACCTCTGCACAAACCTGTGCAAACCCGCTTACAACTGCGTAAAAGTGCCTTAATCACTCTGCATCCAACAGCCCTTGTACTGCCCAGCAACAAAATAAATAGCCTCTGCAAGGCTCGAACACAGGACCCTGCACCCCATAGCCAAAGTGATTTACCACTAAGCCATGTCAGATATACACAGCCCTGATGTTTTCACAAACATATCATCCAGCACAGTCATTCAGAAGTACAGGAGATGTATTTAAACATGTAGATGTATATGTATGGATCAAAACACCGACGCCGAGGATACTGACTTGGAAAAAGGCTGTGTAAGTATGCGGTGGTGACGGACGTTAGGGTGCGAGTAAGGTAAGTGTGGATATTGATGGTCTGTGGGGATAGGGGTGGGTTTAGTGATTTAGGGTCAGTGCGCGGCTTAGGTAAGTGTGCGGTAGTGATAGTGTTTGGGTTAGGGGCAGGTAAAGTGAGTTAGGGTTAGGGCCCGTGTTAGGTAAGTGTGCGGTAGTAGTATTGTTTGGGTTAGGGGCGGGTTAAGTGAGTTAGGGTTAGGGCGCAGATTAGCTGAGTGTGCGATAGTGACAGACATTAGGGTAAGGGTTTGGGTTAGGGTTGTAGATAGTTGTGTATGTGAGGTTTAGTGTGGGTTTGTGAGGATTTTGGTGTGCTTGTGTTGTGTGTGTGATTTTTGGACAGGGGATGTGTTTTGTTAGTTGATTGTTGTTATTGTGGTGTGTGCAGCGTATGAGGTTTCGTGTTTGTGGACCGTCGGTTATTTGATTGTCGGGCATGTGAGGTTTCGTGTTTATGGTTTGTCGATTATGTGGTGTCGATGTTTGTGTTGTCGGTGTTTTGCCGTGTCGGTTATGTCAGGTAGAACCATATATATATATATATATATATATATATATATATATATATATATATATATATATATACACACACACACACACACACATATATATATATATATATATATATATATATATCTATAGATATATATGTCTACATATATATATATATATATATATATATATATATATATATATATATATGTAAGTATATATTTAGATCTATATATGTATATACAGATATATATCTATTGATATAAAAGAGAACATAACAAATACATATATTACCACAGGCACCATTAATGGGGTGAGGGGGGCTCAAGCTAAATACATCTTGTGCGTATTGATATCACCCCCCCCCAGACACAGCCAAACAGATCTGCCCTGCAATACAATACCAACTGTTGCAAGTCCCATGACCCAACACAACATGGGCACAAGACGTTAACAGTAATCAATCCCACCTGTATGATGTCAGGCTGGTATCAATAACATATTATGCAGTACAGTCTGGCTACCATAGGGAATGCACAATGTGGAAGCAATCAGCATTACTAAGATACATATACACACACACATATATGCAGATACATACATATATGTATATATATATATATATATATATATATATATATATATATATATATATATATATATATATATGTGTGTGTGTGTGTGTGTGTGTGTGTGTGTGTGTGTGTAACTAATAGATATGAACAGGAAGATACATATTTAGAGGGTCCACACCATACTAAACAGCCAGTATTCCTACAGTTGCCACCTTATCAAATGGACAGTGTATGAGTCACCTATACAAAAGACAATTGTTGCCCACAGAGAGATCAAATGATATAACACCACACATAGGTTTGTATACATGAGAAAGTTTTATTTGTGTACTATTACAGTTGTATATGCCATGTCATATAGCTGTTTAGACTTTGAAATACAAACAGATTAATGCAACTCTCAAACAGATCATTTAGTACAGTAATCCGAAAGCATAACATATGTTGCTGTCCAGGCCAATGCCTGCAAGTAGTACAACAGTAAAGACAGACTGGGCCACAGGATAACAATCAATCAACAGTAAGTAATGCAGATGTATAGTCCAGCAACCTCTAACTACACTCTGTATGCAATCCCCAGGGGGAAAGATGCCAGTTGACACAATGGGATGTATCTGTCACATAACAAGTCATAACTGAAACCATCACAATCACACTGACAAACAGAACAGTCTGCATGGCAGAAAGGAGTTGGCCAGCATTTTCCCAAGGTGAAATGTATGGTATGGTACATCCATATACCTTAAGGCAGCTTACTCCTGATATCCCTCACATGTTGTAACAGCATAGGTTATCTATGGTGCATCCCCCCACAGACTGACTTATACAGACATATACCACTGTTACATACACTGACCTGTGGACTGCAGAAGGGCATACTTGTATTATGCAGATGAAGCCCACATATAAATGGACCCAACCCCACAATACGTGTGGGGGCCACAACAGCACTGGAATGATGGCAGCAATGGGAGCATGACATAATCACAGGCCACTACATAACAACCCCTGACTGCATCTCATATGGACAAAGCCTGGTATATAGGTGGAGGACAGAGGCCGGGACACAGGCCCATATGTGAAATAGCGTTGTTGTACACTAAGCAAGTTGCTGGTGTTACAGGATAGTCTGCAACATACCTTTAGTCAGGAATATCTAGTCTGAAACAAAAATGGATATAGCCATGTACTGATAGCACTCAACACACACACTGCCAATGATATATCTAACACAAGACCTGTGTGGTGGACAGACAAAACATAACAGGCACACCTCTGGCCATTAAGTGGATAGACCCACAGTTGAGAGCTATGCAGACAGACTGCATTTCATGTTAAACTGGTATGTACACACAAACCCTGTAACACTGGTGCTATCCAATGCATACAACAACACTACTCACACTCTGTCTGCATTTCTGGAACCTCATACGAATATGTAGCTGGCCTGAGTCTGCAAGTTCTCTTGTAAGAGGTATTGCTACCTGCTGTCTGTAACACTGCTGCCCACAAACAGGAATGATGTCCACCATACAGGAAAGGTAAAGGGACCACATCCACGTGATGTAGGGCTTTATAGTAGTGGGCTGCCATGCCAGTGGTAACTGAAAGTACTATACAACATGCTGCATGCAGGTAGCAAGTGGAGGACACAGGTTGGTGCAGAGGTCATCACCTGATCATGTGCATCACCTACAAAAGCCATGCTGCAATCTGTTCAAAGCAGCTCAATCCATTTACTGGAGATATGTATATATATATATATATATATATAGAGAGAGAGAGAGAGAGAGTGAAAGAAAGTGAAAGAAAGTTAAAGTTAAAGTGAAACGATCAAACAAACTAAGTAGGAAAGCAGGCTAAAGGCCAAGCCAAATGAGAAAAAAAAAAAACCCTTACAAGGACACTATCCAAAACAGAACTCATTCCCACACACAACAGGTATGTGAAGTATATATGCATGTATATCACTGTAGTACTTGGTCCATAATAATGGAATAGATGACGTAGAATGATTTATATGTGCCACCAGGTGTTGTTGTAATGATGCTCAGCTGAACAACTGCTATGGACAATAGAGTCTGTCCCTGTGGGTAGTGTGCCATACCTGTCAACTGTGCAGAGCAGCACTGACTGACAAGATGTAAGCCATCATAGTGTGTATTGTATAATGGAAAGCATGTATATTAGTGTGGCCAATAGCTGGTGGTGGAAGTAATGCCATAATAATGGACACACAGGTTCTAGAGCCCACCACTTGCAGGACACTCAAGTTAACATGTAATGTAGCATGCTGAAATGCCATAGGTGTGTACTTGGCATACCTGCAAGCTGGCCCTATATATACCCTCTAATATTAGGCTGTGTCCATATGTGACACCTGTCTGTGATGTAGCAAGGCAGAACAGTGCAGCTGTGCATGAAGTAGAGTTAGAGATTGTGGACCTGATGCCTGAATGTACCCCATATGTATATAGGTATGTATATGTGTGCATTATATATATATATATATATATATATATATATATATATATATATATATATATATATATATATATATATATATATATATATATATATATATACTATATATATATATTTATATATAGATATATATATATATATATATATAAAAACACATATATAAACATAAAATATATTGACACACACACACACACACACACACACACACATATATGTGTGTGTGTGTGTGTGTGTGTGTGTGTGTGTGTGTGTGTGTATGTCTACACATATACGAACACACAGACACATATGTATATAAATACATGTCCCCTATATTTCCATTAAAGTGCTGCATGCTATGTGTGAGGGATCATCACACATAGCAATACACACAGATACATACAGCTGTAATTGTGTGCAACATGGATGGTTATGTCACATGTGAACCCCTTTTTGGGACCACACTGCCCTTGTCTGTGAAGTTGGGGATGGGAATTTGGGGAAGAATAGCAAGTATATTTGTGGAGGTGGGTTGGGTTTGTAGAAATAGAAGACAGGCTGCAGGGGTGGTATATGACACATGTGATGGGTAAACACCCTGAATGGTGGGTGTGGTCTGTGATGTGGAAGCCCCATGAGCCCCCATATGGAAACAATGGAAACAAGGCCCTCACCGATTGCTCTTCACAACAGCAGCTTCACGGCCCTGAAGGTGTCTAGCCTGGAGGCTTAGCAGAAGGAGCATGTGTTCCCTGTGATTGTGTACTGAGGGCCTCAAGGTGTTGCAGCACATCCCACAAGTCTCTGTGGAGCCCCCTATGCAACAGACCCTGGACCTTACCTTCGGTGACAGGATCATAACTTTGTGCAACTCCAGGGGGGGACACCATCCCCTGAGGTGGTTCCACCGGAAGGTAGTGCTGGACCAGTAGATGAGGAGGCCTCAGGGTGGGTTCCACATGAGATGTGGCCTGGTAACATGGCCAGATGAGATGGGAGATGTGGTTCTGCTGGCAACTCTTCCCTAAACATGCTATTGTGTCACTGTTATAGAACATATGTAGGTAGTAATAGTCCACACCATCCCAGAACATGTCCAACAGCATGCATAGATATCCCCAATAACACATAATGGCAGATGTGCAGCAATCATGTAGCAAACAGACCACATGCATATATGGAACCACAGTGGCCCTTACAATGGCATGCAGGTGAAATAGTCCATAACAGGCCAGCAATGATAGTGTCCCCACAGGACTACAAACACATAGCACAAAGCGTTGTACAATATGATATATGTCCCAATGGTAGGTAAGCTGTAACCATTCCTATTGAGTTGTGTGAACAGTTTGTCATCACAGATATTGTGGGAGGAGACAGGGGTGTGTATTAAGAATGATGGTAACTTTGCTGTATGAATTGCTCAGACCTGTTTCCATCTTTATTTCTTTCAGGCAAGATGTCACGCAGCCAGTTTCTGGTGCATTCAGTGGATGAAAATGAGGTTATTGTTAACCACCTGGTATAGCACTACCAGGTGCTCTTCAACAGGACAGCTCAAAAGCAGCAGGAGTGGACTGCCCATTGGAACGATCTAGTCCACAGGGTCAATGATGTCGACTTGCATAACTGCAGTATTGAGCAGGTCTGGCATCATTGTAGTGACCTGCTTTGCAATGCCCATTGGCATGCTGCTGCAGTCCTTGGGGATCACCTCACAATAGGGGGGGCATGCCATTCATCCCCTCCTAACACGTGTTGAGGAGCTCCTCGCCAGCCTTGTGGCACCTGCCCGCCCACTCACCCAAAAACTGGGGGAGGCCATAGTGGAGGTGGGCCCTACCCACACACTGGCTGAGGAGCATGCAGGTAAGGCCACAGGCCACATCAATAGACCACTGTTGCGTATGCATCCACATCTGTACAGGTAGTTCATGCATATGTGAGATGTCATATATATAGTCTGTTGCTGCTTAGTAGTAATAAACAGATGTGTATAAGCTGTAGTATTGTGGACTTGTACTGTTGATGTATTAGAATGCTGCACCCACCTTGTAATAATGCCACAGCTGTGGCTACTGACATCACATCTTTCACACACTTATGTAGGTCCCTCTGGTATACCAGCAAAGCAGCAGCCCATAGCTGGTGAGTATTGTTTATGTTCATGCTTGCCAATACACCGGTCATGCAATGGTTATTGTATATTCCATGCACGCATCTAACACACCTACCCATAATGCATGCCATACATGTTCATGTATTGTTGCTGTTAACTGTACTGCATCACAGTCCTGACCATGATGGAGTATCTAATGGGTATGTCAGACACCTGCAAGATAACTAACATCCTGTCATTGTGAAATGTGTCCACAGGGATGAACCTAATGGTGGGACACATGGCCTACATTAGGGACATGTGTGAAACACCACCCTTATACAGTGCTACAATAGTGTATATACTAGTATTATAATGGCAACTGTTACAGATCTACACAACGGCATATCATAATACTGTGGTCCACAACCTTTAACACCTATAATGTGGTCCCAACATGAGCACTGAGTGTGTAATACAGAATCATGGGTTAGGGCAGCAAATATGGGGAATACATACCTTCACAAACACTAGAAGCATATGTGTGCACACACTCCACATAAAATATAGCGGAGGCAGCTGTTGAGGTACTGGCTCCATGCATTTGTCATGGAAATGCACCTTTCAGCAAGTAGATGTTCCCAGTGTCACGCCACATATTGGTCTACTGCCCAAGACGTTTGGCCATCAAATGTGCACACATACCTGCACCAGAGGCAGGCGTGGCATACACACATCTTACATGACATGGCATGGGCCCCATACCCAACAGGTAGCACCCATGAGCTGCACATTTAGCCATACCTCACCATTACATATGCCATGGCAAACAGTGCAGACAGTCATGTATGTGGCAAGGATGTATAGGACTGGAATGATGTAAGAGATGAACAGATGGCCCTCCAAGACAAATTATGTCACATGTAGCAGACTGGTCATGCAGGCTTCCCAGTAGCATGCCACAACACTGAGGGGGTGGCAGGAATACTGGCTGTGCAGTACCCGTGTCAGCAATTGCCTGGACTCTGCAAGTGTGTGGCCTATGGGTTAGGGTAATCAGATGTAACAGTTGTACCACAGGAAACATTACCCAGACCTCTCTACAGGTAGTGTATGCATAACAGAAGAGTTTCCCAACATTCATGCATTGCAATGTGTACTGGTGTACCATGACCACAATGGAAACCTACAGACAGTATCATGTAAGATACAGGTGCTGCACAAAGAATGCCTCACCCCCACCTCAGTTCCACCATCCCCATCTGTACTGTGCCGGTGCCAGTGTACAGCTGTATGTTTGCCAGTCATTAGCTGGGACTAGGCTGTTACACGTGGTGTTCAGTGTTTGGGACACTGCAAACTGACACAAATGTGTAGAACATAGTTGTCAATTCTGCAAAAATGTTGAAGGTGGAGAGGGGTTGTCATCATGACACACGAGTGCACTGCAGCAGGGATCCTAAGGATGCTATGAATGGCTATAGCTGCACACAGTCAGGTTCAGGAACTGTGGCAGACATAACCCTGACTCCACAGCAATAGTGACGGCAGTGTGTGAACTCCAAGGGATGTGCACATGAGTAGACCTTGCAATCAGGCAGAGTTGGGGCACATGTGTAGGGCATACTGACCATATACTGGCAAATGCAGATGGCACATGGTAGTATACCCCTGTCAGGAATACTGACTGCTATAGTACACATAACAATAGGTGCAAAAAAATGTTATGATAAGGGTGTGCACACATATGTACCCACAAAGTGTATGAATCGCGGTCAGCATCTGCACACCTAACACATTTGCTACACACTGCATGTGAATGTACAGGACATATGTCACATATCAGACTCATGTAATGTTAACATATGTGGTGATGGGGGCCCATGGCATATCAAGGAAGAGTGCGTCATATCAATAAGGGTGTGCATACTCCCCATAGCCAAGGTAAGGTTTGACAGTTGTCAGTGTAATAGTATCATATTGGTCATACATGCACCGCTGATGTTGAAATCTGTAAATCAGACATTACGCATTCGCAAATGACATTCTGTCCACATATCATCCCAGGTATTTGTTGGACAAACACATAGGGGCTGTGAGCATTAGAGCAGACATAACTGACACAGTAATGCACATTCAGCAATGGTTTGTACACCTGTCAAGTATGGAGCACAGTACATGGCAGGGTGCAGAATAGGTGCACAGCAATACTGTGTACATGGGTGCAATGTTTTCCAGGGGAAGGGGCATCACCTACTAACACAGCCCATGCATCACACACATGTATACTGTTGATAACATGGATTGACTATAGCTGCACTGCATGCTGTTGAGCACCATATGTTATGCATGTTGACAGATGGGTGGTGGGAGGACTGGGTGTACTATGTTTGTGCAACCTCACCTGTAGGTGTGTGTGTGTGTGTGTGTGTGGGGGGGGGTTATTTTGTCTGTAAGTGTAATGTGGTGGAGTGGAGGGGGTTTGATGCATGTAGTGTGCATGTGTTTGTGTTTGCATGGGTGTCCATGTATGCACATGTTTGATTGTGGAGTTGTTCATACGTCATTACTTCCCTTTGGAATCGTTCAGTACATGGACATGGACTGACAAATGAGACACCAGGAATACTTGTCTGATATGTAATCACAGGACAGCTGATAGTATAATAAGGTCTGTAACATGGAACATGCATTTGGAGGGGAAATAGACACCAGGCATACCCTTAAAATTGCAATCAGCAGAAAGGTGAATGACTACCCATGTATGCAGCACTACAGATGCATTGGGGATTTACTAGACAACACCAGGGAGTGTATCCATATATTACTGTTGTCCACATGATAAGTTCATTGAATAGCAGATCTGGCATGTACTGAGCAATAGTTACAAATGACACTCTAGTGCGTGACATTATGGAGTGAACGTAGTAGCCCCTAACATATGGGGGCAATGCTCACAATGTCCGGACATACCCAGGGTGAACACTGGATGACAGTAGTGAGGCCTTGTAAAACCTACTCCATTCAAGTCAAGGGGGTAATGGAGTAACAGGTCTTGTGTTGTGATAATTTGTTTAGGCATTTAGAGGAATGATACATTAAAGAGTGGTATTCATGCCTGTATGTTACCAAGTGTGATGCAGGATGGGGAACTTACATGAATAAATGTGGGACTGTCTGTAAACTCAGGGACAGGTAGGTATTATGGTGAAATTTCAGTGTGTATGTGTGTGTGTGTGTGTGTGTGTGTGTGTGTGTGTGTGTGTGTGTGTGTGTACTATTATGCAATGCCGTGCAGGTCTTAAAGTGCATTTCTTGTTTTCCCCCACAGGTGCCGAAGTGGGTCAGGGTCCCTCCTGTATGCAATCTGATGTTGGTGTCCATACAAATACCAAAGCTAATGATAGGACTGTTGAGGCACAGACAGGATTATCAGAGGCCAAAACTGCACCATTGTTTGACATCCCCCTATTAGCCACCCCAACTCTGCACACAGTCACAGTGCCTATAGATATCCCATTACCAGTGGCCATAGCAGAGGGACAGTTGGCGGTTGGTGGCAGTGCACAGGAGAGTGTGGCATCTATGCCTGCTGTGTCTGGACACAGCAGGCATAGCTGGATGTCTGACAGGGCACCCCATAGGCAGATGTACCAGAGTGTTCATGGGAGGGCCACTGGTGATCATGCCCCTGGCAGAAGTCTCACAACTGGTACCACCAGGTGCATGCATATGGGCACTGGCTCGTATGGAACTGTACACCAGACAGGGCCTGAGGCTGCAGAGGGCTGCTCTTTCATCTGTAAGCAACAACTTCCATGAACCTGCAGGTGCCCTCCGTGATTATTCCAAGGTCATAGATCAATGGTTGGGTGAGATGGTGGGCCTCATCAACCATGGATTGTCCTTGCTCGAACATGTGGTGGGAGTGGGGCGATGGCCGCATGGATGTAGACCAGCAGCATCAACAGCCGGTGGTTGATGTGGACATGTTCGGACACCAATGCACTCCCATAGTAGCAGTACCAGCCCCAGTACTGTAGGGGGGGGGTGCTGTCTACACCACACCACAGCAGGCTATGTACACGTGGCCCTGGCCAATCCCAAGAGGACCTGGTTTCAGCAGACATCTGTCATCATCATGGGAGAATAGCACATTGAGGCCTGTACCTGGACATGCTCTTGGAACCCCTGGCAGGCACAGTCCACGTGTTTGTGGACAGAGGTGGCGAATTGCACACCCTGCCAGGTATGGTCTGCAGCTGTCCAAGAAACACCTGTATAGGGGCACCACATGGCAGAACTGTGTGCATGCATACCCACACACTATACAAACACACCTAGGACAACCCCATACTTACACACACACCATATCACCATGCCCATATCAGATAATTATCCCCCTCACCCACACACATGGTGTCAAATGTATGGCCAACCCTAGGTCTCTAGCAAACCAACAACCCAACCTGTGCTAATATGGTTCTGATGCACATAGTGACTGTACTACAGTGTACCAATGTACTGCTATGTAACATGTTGTCAGCAGTAATGTTTAACGCTTACATGTCAGGTAGTGTAGCTGTCCAGCCATGATGCATTATAACTGTTAGTAACACTGACTGATTGTAGTTTCCATAATGTTATCCATTTGTGTTGTAGGTGTACATGTGTCAGCAGGAGGATGGTCTGCAGTCATATTCCATAAGGGGTATGGTACTGTGGTGACACCATAGCTGTGACATATCCTGGGTACAGTTGAACACGTCACTGGTCTGTATAACAATTACTGCCTGTGCCACATGGACAGGTGACCCCATGGGGCATGTATAATTAGCAACCTTATGTAGATCCATCCACATACATGCACACTCTTACTTGGCAACACAGGGACTAGACCTCTACCTAGGTATGTAGTGCTACTGATGTCTGTGACTTTCATTGCACACACCACACAGCGTTTAGGATGAGATGTATTCCAGGTTACATGTTGCATGCAGAACATCCCCAGACATGTACAGTATGGTAATGGGGGATGTAATGGTTGCATATGGACAATACATAGTATGACATACCATCATATACACATTAACAGACACATAACAGGCAGACACACATCCGAGAGACCTGGGCCTATCAATGCTAACTAACTTGTTAGTGTGTCCAGTGTGTTACAAGTAGACTGCACACAGCACATGCATAACTGGGCTGGATTGTGTTATCAGTTACCTGTATGGTTGATGGTGACAGTAGTCACCATGCAGTAGTACATGGGATATGTACCGGGGGTACCATGGTGTAATGACAGTGTACACAGCACCCACTCCCCACTGTGGATATTGCACACACTGGAACCCATGATGACACTCTGACATACCCACCATCACACATATTGCCCATGACTGCGATACAACCCATTGTCCATCCCAACAGTGGTACTACAGGGATATGCATCTAATGCACATGCCACAGGCAAATTAGGGCGATGCATTGTCATGCCTCACTTATGGGCAGCAAGATCAATATCCATAATGCTGTGTGGCAATGCATATTGTAATAGGAATATGTGGCCTTGGAATGCTGTATCCTACAAATATACACACATGTACATATACACACACTTGCCAGAATGCAATGGGTATCCCATGCCTATCAAGCTATTTGTACAACACTGTTGTGCCAGTACTTCAAGGCTCAGGTAGCCATTAGGGAGAGGAGCATAACAGAGTACATGTAATGTCCAGTACAGCAGTCACATCTAACTATGGCAATGGGTGTTGTGGTGGGTGTGAAGGCTCTCATGGTATTACCAATTACAGGTGTACTAACACACAGACACCGATATCCTCAGTAATGCACATGTACACACTTGTCAGTACTGGAGTGCGTCGCTGCAGGTGGTCATATGTGTGTACCTGGCTATTGTCCAGGAGAGATGGGAAGTGTAGGGGATGTGTGCACAGTGGTATCATGCCACCTGCCATGTGCCAGCAGGCAGTCTATTGACATACACCACTGTGGTGACCCTCAGGGTGAGAGTGACATGCATCAGCCAATCCTCTGGGTGCCTCCTGCAAATGGCCACTGAGGTGATCCAGTTGACATGTAAGCAACATGTGTTAAAACACATGGTTAGTGTC